>NW_015542320.1:0-53221 GCF_001515605.1 Sinocyclocheilus anshuiensis | reverse complement strand
GTCCAAAATGTGGCATATTCCGTCCGCGTTAGGCTATAGGAATTCCGTTTTTATGACTGGATTCTACGAACCAGTCCGTGTTTTCCGCATCGCGGAAATTATAGAGCCGTATGTCTCAGAGTAGTCAGTGCGCTGTAATTGAATTACACATTTTTTCTTAGTAACTGTAACTGATTACAGTTACATTTATTTTGTAATTAAATTACGTAACGCCGTTACATGTAACTAGTTACTCCCCAACACTGTTGATTACTGCCAGAGGATGGGGAACATAAAGAGAGTAATGTTTTCTCGGCATGATTTGAAGTTTATGTCTTTGTATTCTTGTCTTTTTTTAGGAGCTCTTGCAGAAGTACAGTCGCATTTATGACCTGTCCAGATCCGAGCAATCTAAGGTGCGCCATCTGGCCGTCACAATGGCCATGGACGGACAGCCCCTTGAACGAATTCAGCAGCTGCTCGCAGTCAGCGTGGGAACGAGCGACCTGTCACCGAAGACCATAGTCCAGGATGCAGTGGAGCGAATCATAATTGCTCTCAGGTACGATGAGCTGCAGTTGGACGATTTCTCTTTGCCAATGTCGTTTTCTTAATATCACCCTCATTTTCTCTCTGTCTGTTTTATACTCTCGCTAGTACTGCTATCTCTGTCTCTCTTTCCCTCTCTCAGTCTGTGTCTTTATGGCCTATACCTCTATTAACCTGTGTCAGACTGGATGTGTTTTTGCTTGATTGAGTTAAACACAGCACTGGCCTCTGCCCTGGCCTCTAATCTCTCTCCTTTACAGCTTGCTTTCTCTCTTTTTCTTACCTTTCATCTCCTGCTTTTAGGAGGTCACCACCTTCCCTGCTGGCTGGTTCTTAATAACACTGTGTCCTTAGTAATACTAGCAATTCAGAGAGAGCAGGTAGTGCTAGCTTAGATTTCTCGAACCAATCTCTGATTTTCCACCACAACTTGTGAAACTTTTTAAGGCAGTTATTGTGAACCGATTTTTTAAGGTTTCGGACCAAACTGCCAACTTTTAAGAGCCCAGAGGTCTGGACAAACTGTTAACTGTGATTAATAATTTGACTTGGTGTCTCATTCAGCAGGTTTCAAGTATTGAATCTTGCAGCTATGGAGCCAAATATTTCTCAGAGGATTTCCGTTTAGATCTTCACATGAGAAAAAGGTAACACTGCAAGTCGAGCACCTGGTTTCTGAATCCAGCAAAGGGATGCTCACAGAGGACCTACCTTAAAAAGGACAGAAACACCCATAACGATAGGAATATAGATCGCTCTTACCACGGAAATGCATGCTTCAAACAAAACGGTCAGTGAAGACGAAGAAGAGAATGACATGTTCTCCCGGTACCTATTTATACTATAATCGCACCAGTAGTGATGTCATGGGCTGTCGCCGGCCAACATGTTGTTGGTGTTTTTTCAATGTATGCGTCAGACACGGGCCACGACGAGGCGTTTCCCCATAGCGACCCCTATAGGACGCAGTTCGAAGTTCCCTTGAAAGGGAACTTTCATTAGTCAGTACAATAATGGAGGATGACCATATCAGCCAGTATTGGATCATATATCATATATATGACCCTGGACTACAAAACCACTCTTAATTCACATGGGTATATTCGTAGCAATAGCCAACAATACATCGCATGGGTCAAAATGATTGATTTTTCTTTTATGCCAAAAATCATTAGAATATTAAGTAAAGATCATGTTCCATGAAGATATTTTGTAAATTTCCTACCGTAAATATATAAAAACTTCATTTTTGATTAGTAATATGCATTGCTAAGGACTTTTGGACAACTTTTAAAGGCTATTTTCTCAATATTTAGATTTTTTACACCCTCAGATTCCAGATTTCAAATAGTTATATACAAGGGTCACATATAACCAATCAGCCAGTATTGGATATTAAATCGTGCGTTCTTATTTTCAGCATTCTTATATTGCCTAAATTCACCTCTAGCCTTCAAAAAAAATTTTTTTTTTTTTTAATGTTTTTTAGACCGTATAAGTGACTACTAGTATTTCATAATAATGAATGAGTCAGTAGAATGAACTTTTAATATTATATTGGATGAACTATTATGCATTTTAAAATGTTAGCATTTTAAACAATGTGAAACAAAGTTGCATTATAAAACAAAAAAGAAGAGATATTTAATAGTGAAATCATTAAGATTTAATATTTTAGCACTGTTTCTAACTCATGTTCTATTGTTACGTTTTATAAATGACCAATGTACTTAATTGGTAGGAAATATATTTTTTTAAACTTTTTTTTTTTGTATTTTACATTGTAATGTTGTGCCTAAATTCACTCGAAGCATTCAAAACTTATGATTTTAATTTATTATAGGCTGAAATTGATATATAAATTTCATTATATATTATATAAATTAGTATCTTCCATAATCCGTTGTCAACCATGAAAATAATTGTCATTTTATCAGATTCAAACAGAATTTTATTATTGACACATCCCTACTTTTCATCACTTATTTGTATATATGTGTATATATATATATATATATTTTTTATTTATTTATTTATTTTTTTTTCCTCCTCTTAATTTTTCATGCGCTCAATACTTCTGAAAGATTTAACTTTTTTTTTTCAGTTTTTTGTAAATCTCCAAGACCATCAGAGTGGGAACTCGTCTTTCTGCACCTCCTGATTAGTCCTACTGCTTCGTGAGTCTGTGTTGATCAGACGTTTCAGCTCAATCCATAATCAAGCAGGATTAGTGAAGGTTTCCTGAATCAGAGAAAACGATGGTCAGAAAAATGAAGATTGATTACAGTTTGCTTCTCCCTTTTCTCTATGCTGGAGTGATTCATATTCTAGGTAATTGCTTAAAACTAAAGCTAAGCAAATTAATCATTAACAAAGAAATTATTTGGGCACAGGGAATTGTCAAACTATTTTGCAAAGTTTATTTCATCAAACTGTATTCTCTGCTTTACTCAGCTTTCTTGTGACCTGTTTTTTTTTTTAAGAAGTTGGAAATCTTTTTTTAAACGGAGGTGGAATCTGTGGTCTACAGAGCTGCTCATGATTGATGTTTATATCTGGGGAGTAAAAGATTATGGTTACGTTTCATGTATAAATAATCCTTTAGAAACACAATGTTCCTCCAAGGACACCGGTGTATATATATGTGTGTGCAGTTGCGTTTAGTGAATTTTAAAGGAAGGTTTTAAGTTTTTGCAGTCTACGTCATAATATTGATGATGCAAAAATGCTTGCATACTGAAGGGGTGCTAAAATATTTCGAAAATGGCTTGCAGTTGATCTGCTTTATTAGCATTTAAATGGGTTATCGGATGCAAAATTCACTTTCCTTGTTTTTTAACATAAATGTGTTGGAAGTGTGTGTACACATGTACCCTATAATGATAAAAATCCACCCAGTGTTTTTTTTTTAAATCGCTATTTTAAAATCCCCTTTCTCAAATCAGGCTGTTCCTGGCAGAATGACGTAGTTCTGCACAGGCCCCTCCCACGATAGTTGATTGACAAGGCCGTCTTACCTTAGATCCGCCCTGAGTGAGCTGTAAGCTGTCTGCCATTGTGTCGACTCCGGTGCAGGGGAAGACAAGAATGTCTCCGATTAAGCAATTGAGGTGTTTTGTTGTTGGATGTAATAATGAACATAGCAGTCGTCATTTACTACCGACATCTGAGCCGCCGAAGATGCAGAGGATTAACGTTACTTTCGTTTTTGAAGGGAATGCGCCCCGATCTGCTTAAATGTTAAGCAGTTTAGGTTTGTGCAAATCATTCGTGATCCAGCCTCACCTACAGTTTTTTTTTTTATGAATCTTTGCAAATCGCCCTTCCTAATAATGTGCTAGTTAGCAAGTTTCGCGGCTAAAGTTTACAGTCTGCTCGTCAATCAGCAGAGCTCATTAGCATTTAAAGTAACATGTTAGGAAACGGCTTGCTATGAACAGAGCTGATTTTGACAAGGTAAAAAGGGTGTTTTTTACACTACCATTGAGAAATTTGAACCAAAGTATGTTATAAACCTTTCAATAAGACCCTAAAGAATCATATCAACTTGTGGAAAATGGGCATCCGAAGAAAACAAAAATAAAGACTTTATTCAACAATTCGTCTCCTACGAAATGGCACCATAGCGCCATTTTGGAGAGTATCCACTGAACGCAAACAGTGTATGCTGTTCTGTGTCAGCCGCACCACACGGATATGTTTTCTACGTTTATTTACGCTTTGATTTGAATGAAAACGACGTATCCGTGTGGTGCTGCTGACACAGAACAGCATACGTTGTTTATGTCCAGCTGATACTCTCCAAAATGGCGCTACGGTGACGTGGAGGAGACGAATTGTTGAATAAAGTCATTATTTTTGTTTTCTTTGTGTACAAAAAGTATTCTTGTAGCTTCGTAATATTACGGTTGAACCCCTGATGTCACATGGATTATTTTACCAATCTCCTTGCTACGTCTCTGGACGTTGATCATATAAGGACCCTTGCTGTCTAAGGGAGGGTCAGAGAGCTCTCAGAATGCATCAAAATATCTTAATTTGTCTTCCGAAGATGAACGGAGGTCTTACGGGTTTGGAACGACAGTAATTAATGACAACATTTTCATTTTGGGGTGGAGTAACCCTTTTCATCATCTTTAGGATGATGTGGCTTGTACTTTTCAAAAGTTTGGGTTTGGCAAGGTTTAAAAATGTTATATTTTTATAGTCTCTTATGCTCACCAAGGCTGCATTTATTTGATCAAAAATACAGTAAAAACATTAATATTGTGAAATATTATTACAGTTTAAAATAACTGTTTTCTATTTTGTTATATTTTAAATGTATTTTATTCCTGTGATGGCAAAGCTGAGTTTTCAGCAGCCATTAATCCAGTCTTCAGTGTCACATTTGCACATTTGGTGCTTAAGAAACGTTTTGCTATTATCATCAATGTTGAAAACAGTTGTGCTTGCTTAATAATATTGTGGAAAAGGTGATACATTTTTTTTTTTCTGGACTATTTGATGAGTATAAAGTTCAAAAGTACAGCATGAATTTAAAATAAATTTAAAATCTATTTTTTTACATTTAATTATAAAAAAAAAAAAATCTTAATGACCCCCAAACGTTTGAATGCTATGGTAGTTCTGTATGTGGAATATTTTAAGTATTAGTATCATAGAAAAGTCATTGACATCTTTCTAATCTTTGTATGATTGTTGTAATAGCATTGCGATCAGAATGTAATATTTTAGATGATTGAAAGAGAACTAATTCATGTTGGAATTAAAAACAAACCCTCTAAACTTATTATAACAGGAGTACCAGAGGAATGTCAGAGCAATTCTTTGAATTTAACAGTACATGAACATTTTAATGATGCTGTAGCAATAAAATGGGCTGCTGTGCAGATTACAACAAGGGCAAAGCAGAAAAATGTGTCCCAACTATAGCGCTCTGCTAATTAAAGTCTGAAAATAAATCACTTATTGTTTTATACAGCACATCCACTGACTGTGATTTGATACAGTTGTGGGAATCCAGCTGAAGTAAATAATATTATATATTATAAAAAAGATGTTGAAACATGAATGATTTGGAAGCAACACGACAGAAATTTGTCATTCCCAACGAAGCATCGCTCATGTTATATTAACCTGTGATATCTCCTAACCAAAGAGAGAAGGTGAAGTCTAACATACAACTACAGCACTGAAGGAAACGGCAAAATAGAGCATTTGTTGACATCATGGAGAAGATGCCTCTGAAGAACAGCCTCTGGAGACCACAGATTATTAAACACCAGACTGACAAAGTGTTCACTGCAGCAGTAGGAATGAAATAAGAGAATGTTGGTGTAAAAATACAAAGCAATTATTAATAGAAACATAATTAGGCGGAGCAGCCTCATGCATAAAAATATAACACAAACACCTTTAATGGAGGGAGACAGACAAGGCCAGAGGAGAAGGGAGTAGCCCTGCAGCTAGAACATCAGCAGAAGAGCATTAAGATTGCTCAGTGTGAAAATCCCATCCTTCAGCGTACACACACACACAAAGTTTGCAGCCATAAAGCCACTTAAAAGCCTCAAGACACTGAATCAAAACTCAAGCTGTGTGTATGTGTGTGTGTGTGTGTGTGTGTGTGTGTGTAAACCTGGACGACCCAGAATTGAGGTCCTGCAGATCCTAGAACATTCATTCAGCCTCAGCGATCAAGACATCCACCTACTGGTGTTCTTCAGGAGCCAAGCTGTTCTGAAAGCCTGCTGGCCAAACAGAAAGGTGAAAAATATGCATATACCCACACTGGCACAAAACACGATTTACACTTCACACATAAATATTATTACATTCCCACATCTCTGACTCAGTATTAGCTTATTTCCTCTGTGAGGCACTGTGAATGTAATCTCATTCCCAAATACACTGTGGGTGTGTGTGTGTGTGTGTGTGTTTGTGTGTGTGTGTATGTGTGAAGGAATGAGATGTATTTGGTCCAGGGATTACCAATTGCCTGCTTAACCATGCTCTTTGGCCTCACCTCATGTTGCTTTGGGGGTGCGAGCATGCCATTCTGCCATTTTATGTGGTGTTCTCTGTCTCTCCGTATGTACCAGAGAAGCTGGAGTAAATTCAAGAGTTGAATATATAGAAGAACTAAGAAACTCTTCTGTCTAAATCTGTCAGTGTTTTTCACAGCAGAATGACCTTCTGATTTTCCTTGCTAAACTTTTGGTTTACAAACGTCTAAGAAATCAGATAAATGTACTAGCTCAACATAATTGAATTAGAATGTTTATTGCCACTCAGATCCGCCTACAGTTGTGGGAGCTTGTTTATACTTTTTCCAAAAAGAAATGATTAAAACAGATTTTCTTAATGTTTAAAAGAAGAAATGAGGCTTCGTTACTAATCGGAAACTAATCTAAAAGGATGGATGGATGGACAAATAGATGAATGGATGCATGCATGAATAGACGCATGGGTGAATAGACAGAATCAAGTTAATATAAAGTTAATATAACTCCATAATAGTTCTTTAGTTAGTTTTCTGACATAAAGTGAAGAGTCACCTCATCTTACTCAACACACATTACAAAAATACATGCTGTTAATCCATTTTCCACCAAATCACATAATCCATTCTTTCACTAAACTTTAATCATGCAAATGAATATTTATATAAGCAGACACTATCAGTGTCACGTTGCACACACACGAGGGACGAGGAGACGCTGGAGAATACGTTACCAAGACTTTATTTACAGGAACCAAGGGAGACGAACTCAGGAAGACGTTTACACGAAGACGTTCAACAGCGGACAGAGAACTTGGGACTGGGAACACATTTTATACACACACACAGGAGGAGGGGATGACGAGACACACCTGGGAGCAATAAAACCAAGGGAAACACCTGGGACAAATGAAATAAACTAATCAGGACAGGAACAGGAAACTAACCAAATAAGGGCATGGGAAGGCACATGGGGAGCAGGACACACACAAAACATGGAACAGAGTCTGACAATCAGGTGTTTGGTTTCACTTTAAGAGGATTACTCCACCAATTGTTTAATAGAATAATTAAATGCAACTTTCAAACTTCAGGGGTTTAAAGCAAAAGAGCCCCTCAAGATTTATGGAAGTAGTTCCAGTTTCCTATCAGTCCTTGATAAGTGTTATTTAGTGGAAAACAACAGAATACCAAGCTTATGGTTGGAAAGAGCCATTTTTGGCATGTCGCAGTTTTGGACTCGACTAGTTTAGAACATTAAGGATGAAGTCTAACCTTTAATTCCACAGTTTATCACTTCACTGCTCTTTTAAAAAGTCTCAATTGTGGCTTTCTTTCGTATTGCTTGGCTGTATCCCTACATTGGGTCTCCAATGTTGGCAATAGCTTTGTTTTCCTCAATGAAATTAATTAATTGTGTCTTTATTGTGATCTGAAAAGGAAGGGAAATGAGGGGAGTTGTAATGAGAAGCCATGCCCTGAAGGAGGAGGAGTAATTAAAATGAACAGATTGAGCGAAGGGAAAGAGGATTGGCTCTATTTCACCAAGACGTGGAGGCCACGTACTCGGATGCCTAAATCCTGATTGGGAGCGCTGAGCTGGGCCTGTGCGCCCTGAGCGATGGGCATCAGGCCACGGAACGCTGGCGTCGCGCGTGTCTGCTGAGAAGAGGACGCTGGTTTACATCACGAGCCATGGAGTCTGGTTAGCCCCAGGTGTATGTGTGTCTTCATTTATGTCGGTATTTTTGCTTTTCTCTGTTTTTGTACTGTGCTTGTTCATGCCCACAGGATTGTGCGCATGTTTGTCTCTTAATATAACACTTCTACCCCCTGTATCCCAAACTAATCATCTCCTAACTCGCACACCGGCCCATCCTGCCTAGCACCATAGCAACCGCGACTTTACTTCTGCCAAGCAGGAGCTGCATTTCAGGTCTCGCATCTGTTTGTTCTGTTGCATGTTTTGCTGAGCTGTATATTCTCTGTTGTTGTTTACTTGTGCTGCGTTGCGGTGGTGTTTATCTCCCTGATGTATGAGGTAGAATTGTTTAACTTTATCAAAGCATAATAGGGGCCGTCCTTTCAAATTCACCAAGAAGAAACGTCAAAGCTCATTGTAAGAGAAAGAAGCAGCGCGCGTGAGCAATGGAAAGCGCCGGGACGATTATTGCACGGTTGTCTGATTGAGGAAATGACTTTGATCGCAGACAGAATGAGAGTGGTTGGACTTTTTGTCTCATTCACTAACTGTCAGTGGAGTGTGATAACTCTTTCAATTACATTCATCAGGTTTAATTGCTGACAGGTTTCCCTATAAAATGACACATACTTACCCTCAGCAGAAATCATTGTAGGTGTAGAGAAATTCTGTAGAGCTGTGTGTTTTTTGCTGCCATGTTGAGGTTGCACTTTTTCCTTCGTTTTCACAAATTGCCTTGACAGTCAACTCGACGGCTTGTCTACGCTCAAAACAGGCCACTCCTATACATAGGATCTTTGAGTTTATTCTAGCGAACTGCTAGATTAACTCTAAACTCCCAAATATGCAGGTATAGATTTTCTATATTTATAAGTAAAAAAAAATAAAAATTTCCCCCAAGCAATTTTTTGCAGCTGTAGGCTCGGCCTATATATTTGCAATCAAAATAAATGTAAGCAACGTGACCCAGACACAAATGTGAATTTGGTTCGATTAAAACTGCTGCTACTGTTTATTGCGAGTGCCAAATTAAAACCATATTGTGAATGATGAATATTGTACTAATTATTAATTCTAGAATTTAAAATAAATAATAAATAAATAGTATCATGAGCAACAATTACTTACAGTTAGTATTTATTAGCTAAATTCATTTCAATTTCTACATATACCAACATGTTTTAGTATTTAAAGTTGTATAAATCAACATTAGTTTATGTATTTCAAATGAACATGAATTAAAAATTAGGGGTTGACCAATTATCGGCCTGGCCGATATTAAGCATTTTATGGTTATCGGTATAGGTCATTTTCAAAACTGATTTGCCGATAAAATAATTTAAAAGCATTTAATTAAAGTTTTTGTCAGAGCCCTTGTTATTCTTAATTTTGACATTAATTTTCATTTTTACACCAGACATGTTCATTGATTCAAAATATAGTTTATCACTCTACTGGATCTGTTATAATCGGTGTCTGCATCGGCCCTGAAAAACACATAGGCCTTTCGGTCGACCCCTGTTAAAAATGGACTGTAGTATATGTTTAAATTAGCATAAATTATAAAATCATGTTTAAAAAATGTTGTTTATTGTTAGATTATGATACCAGTAATACATAAACTCATTGAAACATAACATTGTAAAAGTGTTACCAAATAATTATATTATATGTGATAGCAAAGAGATTGATTGTTGCATTTGTTGCGTTTGACGAATCACAAACTTATCCAAAACAACTTATTAATGTTGCAAATTACCTCATAAATGTATTTTACCTCACCAAATGTTTTTCTAAAAGAAATTTAATTGAAATGACCTGCATTATCTGCATTTCCCTGGCAATTTCTGCCTGCGTTATGCAAACAATCTCTACCCCTTTGGCATCGCAATGACTTGTGTTCAGATCCTCATCCCGGTGGCACACGGCCGTGGATTTTTTTGTCTCTTAATTTTAGCCATTCGTCTTAGCCTAACGGCAACAAAATGTCGCAGTCCCTGTGAGTGCTTACTGCTCACTTGGCAAAGGACAGCAGCTTTGTCAGACTGAATTGAGAATCTTTATTTGGCAGCTATCCGTGTCCCAGACTCCCTTGTTTACTTGTATTCTGAAGTAGTTATTGATGTAATGAGTGCAAATGAATTTGAGGATGCTGGCATGTGTGTACACGTGTGTTTGGGATCAGACATGGAATGTTATCGTTGCCATGGTCCCTTGACTTGATAATCTGGACTCATTTGTCATGTTAAGAAGCCGTCAGTGTTTCGGTTAGATGGGAAGGGTGTGTGTGTGTGTGTGTGTGTGTGTGTGTGTGCGTGTGTGTGTGTGCGTGTGTGTGTGTGTGCGTGTGTGTGCGTGTGTGTGCGTGCACGTGCGTGTGTGTGCGTGTGTGTGCATGTGCGTGTGTGTGTTTAACCGTAGGCAAGCTTAATGACTAGGGTTAATGTGGTCATTAAAACAAGGTCTTCGTTTCCCCCCGGAGTGCATGCTTTAATATGCCCATGTTTAGCAGTGCTGTTTTAATGTCTTTATCCAGTGTGTGTGTGCGTGTGTGTGTGTGTGTGCGTGTGTGCTTGCATGGTTGTGTATTTGGTTGTTTGTTGATTACAGAGAAAGAGCTAAATTCCCCACATTGAAACCTTCCTGTTATTAGATTTTGTTCAGATTGTATTATATAGTAATGTTTGTTTTTTTAAAGAAATCTCTTATGGTCACCAATGCTGCATTTATGTGATCCGAATCACAAAACATTTTAATTTAATGAAAATTTTAAAACAACATGTTTCTATTTTGATGTATTTTAAAATGTAATTTATTCCTATGGCAAAGCTGAATTTTTAGCATCATTACTCCAGTCTTTAGTGTCACATGATCCTTCAGAAATCATTCTAATATACTGATTTGGTGCTTAAGAAACATTTCTTGTTATCAATGTTGAAAACAGTTGTGCTGCTTAATGTTTATTATATTTTCTGACTGAAAAATATCTTACACACACATATTTGTGGCACTGGCAGTGTGTCAGCTCGGGTCTGTCACGAGCGCTCTTGTCTTTCACACGTGTCACTCTCCTCTGTCATTAGCCCCGCCTCTCCGGCACAGCCTGGGGCCATGCTTACATCATCTCCCGCTTCACGGGCTTCAAGTGTCAGTAAGTTTCACTTGCTGTACTCTCCTACATTAACTTCCCAAGGTCTTAGTGAGAGTTCCTCTGCTTCTAATTCTTTGAAATTCCTCTAGTTTCTAGCATTCTATTTTTGTTGACTTTATATAAAAAATCCCTTTCAAGAAAAGTCCGTTTACTCGGCGGCCATATTTGCAACGCCTCCGGGCAGCTATTTCAGGCATGCACAACCTATTCCTATCTATTTGAATAAATCTCAAAAAGTACTAGCCAAATTCATATTTAAATAACTTATTTCAAATCAGCAATAAAATTTGACATAAACACTTCCATAAATGTTGTTTCTTATCCTCAAATGTCATTAAAAAGTATATTTCAGGTTTGTCCAGCCAATTTTTGTGATTGGCTGTTTTAATTAGAAGGCGGGACTCACTTTGCGCCACAGTTTCTTCTAATAATGGTAATATGAAATGTCCTGGTATATGATTATATAAGAGTATGATTGTATTGGTGAAGGAAGATATACTATCAGAGCTGGGTAGTAACTGATTACATGTAATCTGGATTAAGTAATCATATTCCAAAAATTAAGTATTTGTAATTAGATTAAATTAGATTTTAAAATGCTTGGAATCAGACTACAGTTACTTTTTATTGATTGCATAATTACATATTATTTACGCAATAGCAATAAGTTATTCATTATTTATTGATTCTTTCTAATTCATTTTTTCATCTTTTAAATGTTCCTTTCTAAAATAGCCTGCTGCTTATATTTTCTTTAAACTCACAACCCCCCTGCAGTTACTTTACGGACCCCAGTTTAGGAAATCTTGACATAATGTAATGTTTTAATGCAATTCATGTTGTCACTAACAATAAATGGAATTCTTTTTCTTTGCATCTTTATATCAATATGGTACAAGATTATCCTATTTTAATTAATGTGATATACAAGTTAGGTCAAAAGTAGTCATCTAAAAGTAATCAAAAAGTAGTCTGATTATATTACCTAAAATGTGTAATGTAATGCAATATGTTGCTAACTGCAACCTTATATTGTGTAATTTGGAATCAGTAATGGATTGCAATTGGTCTCTTACTGTTTTTACCATATTAAGCAATGGAAAATAGTAGTATGCTATTATGCTATTCAGAGTTCAGCCATAGTTTTGTGGAAGTGAATTTTAATTTCTTCTAGAAGGGAAACTGCAGTCAGGGGAATAGATAAGAGTTCAGAGGAGGGTGTTGAAGAAAGTGTGATGGAGGCAATCACAGTGCGTTGAAAAAGGTTACACAAGGAGCTTTCAGGAGAAGGTACAATGTGATTCAGGGCCTGCAACAATATTCCTGTCAGTCGGGAAGTTCACAAGACCTGAGGGTGTACTATTTGTCATTTCCACCTTGCCGGGTCTACACTGGTGCGGTCTTTCTCCCAACGGTCTATGCAGCATTACGTCACCAAAAATGAGCAGGAACACAAGGTCTGAGGGCATTTTGGACTGGAAAAAGTGTTGTTCCAGGTTCTTACCTTACTCCTAAAATCATAGAGCACTAGTTGGTGGTTGTTTCAGTACCGACAAAGGCTTGTGATCCAGGAGCATGTCCTACTTGTGTACATGACATTAAGCAGGTCTGAGTTCAGGTTTCCAGAGGTTTGAGTTCAGGTGTTCAGTGTCTTAAAGGTGACTCAGCTTTGACGTAATGTTCTCAGGAATCGAGAGCACACTGAAACTGGGCTATATATGGAAACTGCTTTACCTGTGACAGATTTATGCCAGCGCTGAGAAGACACAGTGTGTTTTATGTGCACCTCATCACACACAGACAGCCGTGATCCATCAACGACCTCCGTCCTTGGCCTGGAGCTCCATTAGCATGGGCTCATACTGTAAGTGGCTGCAAGGGTGGCTAGAGTCATAATGGTTAAGTGGGGGGAAATCATAGAAATCATGGAAAGTGGATATTCAGCGTACTATGACATACTGGTAGTTCAAAGAGTTCAAAACACCCCCCAGTTCACATAGACTGTTTATGAAAACTACACTGCAAGATTCATTTAGAAATTATGATGACTATGACATCACAACTATTGAGAAATTTCTGCAAAATTTTGTGGATAAAAAAGGTCCCTTGTCAATAGTGCATAAATGAAAAAAGCATAGCTCACACAGTCACTTTCAAACCAAGCTGCTGTCCATTAGTCGTTGTGGCGAATTTGAATGACAAATTTGAACCAGTTGTGAAATTTGCACATTCACCCCAAGCAAAATTCCTGATTGCACATACTCCTAAGACCCAATTTCAATTGGGAAAATTTGCAGAACAGCAGTAAATGCAACCACACCTCAAGGCTATAATCAACAAACTTTGTCCTCATCGTCTCTTATGAATCTGTTTGCTTGATTCAAAACAGTGAATCAGTTGTAACATCTGAATGACCTTAGTGAATTACTTTGTTCAGACTGTTCATTTAAATGAATCTGATCAACAGGTGATTGACAGATTCAGTTGAGTCCTTGCACTTGTGTTTAATATTTCAATAAACAAAGCTGTGACGAAAGGGGCGAGGCCGAGAGCCGTGGGAACGGAGCGAAGCCGGTGGAGTAAATGCTAATGCGCGACACCTGCGCCACTCACCGGTCTCGAGTCCCACGGAGGAGCTCCGGAAGGATAAAAGGAGGAGTGACGACAGTGTTGGTCGAGTGAGGACCAGGCCTGGACTTTATTTTGTGTTTTGGTTCTGTTTGTGCGCGACAGTCGTCCGCGAGGGGCTGTCGCGCTATTTTGTGTTTATTTTATTATTAAAGTTTTCTTTGAACGTTCAGCGGTTCCCTTCTTCCCATGACTACGAACTTTGTTACAAAAGGAAAACAAATAAAATATAGGGGGGGAAAAAGTTTATTTTATTTCAAATTTAAATTGTATTTATTTCATAATATATTTATCTTCATTTTACATTTTTAGGATTTAATTAATGGACTTGCATCAACTCACAAACCACTTGCAGTTTGGAAAAATTTGTAAAAGGGTAGCTTCATTGTAGTTGAACTATTTTAAATTGTAAGCAGCATTAAGTAGTTTGGAGATCTACAGTTTCAAAGTATCTCTGACTACTACGCCATGTGAAAAAGCAAGGCAAAAGTACTAGATTTTATGATCGGTCCTGTCTAAGCTGAGTTTACAACTTCATTTACTAACTCTGGACAGACTAGACAGCTCATTTGGTTTTCTATCTTCTTTGATCAAGGTAGATCTCCGTTTTCTCCTCTATGCTGTAAGTGTGAGTGCATGTCCCTTCATCTGAATGTCTGTCCTTTTAAGACAGGATCAGAATATCAAACTCCAGTCCCCCAGCGCTGGGATTTGGATCAGCTGTACATTGAGAGCACAGGGTAATCACTGGCTTCTGGCTTTGCATAAATCAAAGAGCCGACTTAATATTTAATTATGCTCCAGGTACTTCTGTCTGTGTTCTTCATCTCGCTCTCTCACTCTTCCTCTGAAGCTAAGAGGAGCACATTCCGCCTTTGTAAGGGTCTGCCTGAACATCTAATCACATACAATCATGCTAACAGCAGTGAGGTCTCACAGCTTAACGGAGTCAAGTGGTGTTTCATCAAACAAAAAGAGAAATTAACCAAATTCAGCATCACTGGATATGAACAGGTGCGGAGTCTTGTTGTAGCTGTGGTGCAGCTGTTGGCACATGCGCTATGGGTTTGTTGGAGCTGTGGTGACGCAGGTTCAAGTTTGTGCAGCGGCGTAATGCGTTGTGGTCTGAAGTTGTCACGTGACTATTAGTGGCATGTTTATTGTTACATATTTCTTTAGTGTCAATTTCATGTATTGTTAACCTTGACAATGAAAAGTATTAATTGCTATATATCATATCATATCATATTATATTATACAAGAAAAGATAACACCAGAGTATTTTAAGGGTTTATTTATTGAAATGTACATATGAAAAATATGAATTTATAATTTATTATATTATATTATATTATATTACTAAAATATATACAACATTTTTGTATCTTTCTCTGAATGTTCAGTGTTCAATTAAAGTTTGGTCTGTTAGAGTTTGAAACATTTTTACAATTATTATTATTATTAAAAATTATATATTTTGTCGAAATAAATGCTGTTTAAAAACAAACACAGGAGTTCTTGGTGAAAAAGTGAACAGCTGTTGAATATTTCTGTAAGTCAGTCTTATGTAGAACATATGTAAAAGAGGTTGTCCATTTTCTGATTAGGTCAAGCTCTCTCTCTTCCTCTCATATAGCCTTATGGGCTTTCCTATGTGTAATTTTCTAGCTAAGCAGTGCATAACAAATAAGGGTCGAGAGTCTGATCTGTCGACTCCACAAGAATCAGAAAAAAGCATGCAAGAAAGAAAGAGGATTGCAATGCATTGCAGTGGGTGAGGTGAAACTGGGGCATTTTCTTTTAATTTGGCTCTCTTCTTTTTTCTAGCGTTGACTTTGAGACTTAAAATCTCAAAGCATTTCTGCTGATAGAGAAACATAGTTGGCAATTTAGAGCATTAATCTGTCTAGACCATTAGGAAATGATAAGTGTGTGTGAGAGCATTTGTACATGTGTGTATGGGTTGATTTCAAAGCACTGCAGTGACTGTACATTGAGTCTATTGTTTTTGGTGTGTGATCAAGGCACTTTTCACCTCTCTAACACACTGCCACAATCTCAATGACCTTTGCTGCCTTGAGGGTGAGTACATTGAGTTTCCCGTCGATATGTTCCAGCAGTGCGTGAATGACTGTTTGACTGCTCTTAATAACATTTGAGGATGGTTTTTAACAACATTGCAGAATGGTTTCTCACTCCACTGAGCCGCACAGTGCATTAGTCCTAAATTGGACATAAGCTGAAACCTATAGAAATTGAAGTGAGATCTCTTGACACAAGTTTTCAATATTCGGCATTAAATCGGTGCTTTACTAATCACTCTTGTCTGTCGGGGGCTTTTTGTGTGTCGAAAAGAAAACTATGAAGCTGTGACACATTCTTCTCCATCCCTGAAGAACATTTGAATTATTTTAATCTTTGCTTAATTGTCATAATCTGCTTCACTGAGCTGAAATGCAGGCGTTCTTAAGAGACGCTGAGAAAGGAAGAGAATGAGTGTTTTTTTGTACAAGTTTTAATGTTGTTTGGAATGTAAAATAAATGTATATGCATATATGTACTTGTGTGTATGTATATATATATATATATATAAATATATATAAACAATGCATAAAATGTGTGCTTTATAGCACATAAGTTGCACAATATCCTTCCTACCTCAGATTGTACATTCTAGACATTGTTGGAAGTGTGGCCTATCAGTTATTGAACACGCTCCAACAGGTTAAGCCGTGATGCCCATGAAGTCGAGGTGAGTTTTAGTCTGTCTTGCATCATTTCCAGTTTCCATTTCCGCCTCTTCTCCCCAGGCTGGTTTGAGTGTCTCAGAACCTGCTAATCTTGGGGGATTTTCATGCGCAACAGTCTCTAGAGCTTACAGACAATGGTGCGAAAAACAAAAACATTGGCAGCTCTGCGGTAACTGGAAAACAACCACCCGTTACGACAGTGTCATCAATAACATTGTCTCTGAATGCACAGCAGCAGTAGACCACACCAGGTTCAGCTTCTTTCAGAGGCAACATTGGAAAAAAAAAAAAAACGCTGCCTGTTTTGACAAATCTCAATTTGTGCTGTGACATACAGATGGTGCAGGCAAAATTTTGCATATGCAGCATGAATTCATGGATTCATCCTGTCTTGTTTCAGTGATTTTTGGCTGGTGTTGGTGGTGTAATGGTGTAAATTAGGGCTGCACGATAAATCGCATGCGATATTTAATGCGCATCTTGTCAGTAAAGCCGGTTCTGTAATCAGTGGTAAATCTCCATCACGATCATATATGAATGCGGTTTTGTGCAGCTCGTCAGTGAGCAACGGCTCTGTGTAGTTAATGCTGCTCAATGTGAAAGCACGCACGTGAAGGAGATTTACCGTTGATTACAGAACCGGCTTTACTGACAAGATGCGCATTAAATATCGCATGCGATTTATCGTGCAGCCCTAGTGTAAATGGAAATATTTCATTGGTGTTGCTCACCATATGCACTTTATAGTCGGTCTACCCATCTTCTAATGTCTACATTCAATAGGACGACCACACAATACCAATAATATGTCGACCAATAATGATGATCAGGGCCTATTAAAGGATTAATTCACTTCCAGAATAAAAATGTACTGATAATTTACTCGCCCCCATGTCATCCAAGATGTGCATGCCTTTCTTTCTTCAGTCAAAAAGAAATTAAGGTTTTTGAGGATAACATTCCAGGATTTTTCTCCATATAGTGGACTTCAATGGGAGCCAATGGGTTGAAGGGCCAAATTGCAGTTTCAATGCAGCTTTAAAGCGCTCTACACGATCCCAGCCGAGGAATAAGGATCTGTCATTTTCCAAAAAAAAAATAAAAATTATATACTTTTTAACTACAAATGCTCGTCTTGCACTAGCTCTGTGATGCGAGATTTCACAGATTATGTAATCATGTTGGAAAACATGGTTGATTTTTCGATTGTGTACTTTGGGTTCAAAAAGGTAGGGTAGGGCGAAAAACTCCATCTCATTTTCTCCTCCAACTTAAAATTAGTCCAACATCATTGTTTTACCCTTTTTATGTAAAGGACGTTTGACTTTCTTTGCACGTTCGCTTTGTAAACCCTGGGTCAGTACTTCTGCCTGCTCGAGGTTGAGCTATTGCAAGACGAGCATTTGTGGTTAAAAAGTATATACCTTTTTTTTTTTTTTTTGAAAATGAACAATCATTTCGCTAGATAAGACCCTTATTCCTTGGCTGGGATCATCTGGAGCCCTTTGAAGCTACACTGAAACTGCAATTTGGACCTTCAACCCGTTGGCTTCCATTGAAGGGCCACTATATGGAGAAAAACCCTGGAATATTTTCCACAAAAGCCTTAATTTCTTTTCGAATTAACAAAGAAAAACACAAACATCTTGGATGACATGGGGGTCAGGAAATTATCAGTAAAAAATGTAAAATCAAAAACACCTTAAAAAATTTAAGGCCGTTCAAGTCAGGGTTGCCAGGTCTGCCTTTTTTCCCTTCACCAAACATTATTTGTAACACACCCCCCATCCAGTAATTGTAAAGAGCTTTGTGTTTTGTTACTTTTGATAAGAGAAAAAGTCTCAGCTCTCAAATTGTGTCCATTTAGTTGTGTGCATCCCTAATCAAAACCCATTTGATCGATATGTGGAAAGACATTTTGGAGAGTTTCAGGAGGACAGGCTGCCTGGCATGATGCTGCAGAAAACGAAACAAAGTAACCACTAAAATGTCCTCTTTGTGGTCATATTTGCACAGGAGTCATTTGCGACTTGTCATTTTGTCTCGCATTTGGCCTTATAGCCTTATAACCCAAAATTCAGGCTGTTCTGGGAATAAAGAATGGGATTATCATAGATGTGGTGATTGAGTCTCTGCTGTATTCTTTGGTAACGTAATGACTGTTGGTTTGCTGAAAAACAAATAGTTTTTCACAGAAACACTCAACCTTGTAATGCACTCAAGTGGTACACCTCCTCAACCCTCTCTGAATATTCATGAGCCCCTCCCATATGCATGCATAATTAATTAAATATGTGGTAGAGTCTGAAATATCAACACAAATGGCTTTTATTATTCAAATATTGAAATATTAAATGCCATTATGCATGTTTTCCAGGTGGCAGCATGTCAAGAATACTCCGGAGTAAAGCTTGCATTTCTATTTAGCATATGAGGGTAAAAGTGTAGTTTCAAATGCTTGGACTCTCACAGTGTGATACAGATATTGATGTTTCATATTATAGCTACAGTGAACGTGGATCAGGTGAGAGACAGGCAAAGCGTGTGATTTTGTGTTATTGGATACAACCCCTGCCGTGCCTTTACAACAAAAAGGATCAATATTTGAGGAGGTCTGTGTTGGTAGTGTTCCAATACAGTTATCATAGTGTTTGTTGATTATGTAATAGTTTATATAAATTTATTAATAATTATATACACTAGTGTTCGAAAGTTCGGTGTCAGTAAAATTCAATTTCCAGTAAATGCTGTTCTTTTCCGTTTTCTATTTGTCAAAGGATCTTGAAAAACTGTATCATGGTTTTCACAAAAATATTAAGCAGCTATTTTCAAAATTGATAATAATGTACCAAATCATCATATTAGAATGATTTCTGAAGGACAATGTGACACTGAAGACTGGAGTAATGGCTGCTGAAAATTCAGCCTTGCCATCACAGGAATAAATTAAATTTTAAAATATATTAAAATAGAACATTACAAAGATTGGTAAAGACAAACGTTTCGGTTTCGGCTATCTGCCTCCGTCAGTGTGACAATTCTTTGTCTCTCAGTGGTTATATAACAAATGACATACATCAGGTCACTATAGTTACTCAATCAATCCACAGACTCCACTTAAACATTAAAAGTTAAATGTTTTTACTTTGATCTAATAAAATGCAGCCTGGGTGAACATAAGAGACCTCTTTCAAAAACAAAAAATTACTGACACCAAATTTTTAAACTGTAGTCTGTATAGGAAATATAAGTTATAGTTAATCATCTAAGCATCTGGAGCTTAGTTAATGTAGTCTTAATATTGCACAGAAAACTTCAATAATTGACAAGATTTAAAAGCTTACGAAAAGTTCAAACAAGTTTTTCTGGCTAGTCCAAATGATGTCTGTGACCTTTCTGATCTAACTGGTTGATCTAAGTGTCCGGTTCACCATGCACATTTCCCTTCAAATATATTGGAAACACATTATTTCTGATTTATATTTTTAGCTAGTTTCTGTCATAACCATTTAAATTAAGCTAAAAGCTAGCTCACATTTCTTTGTTGCTTTAATCTGTTTGGTATCGCCTGATTTTGTGAAGTGTGGTTCACATTACATAGTTTGTGTAACCCGATGCATTGAGATTAGGCTAAATATACAAAGCTAGTTTATGTTTATAGAAATAGCTATCAGTGGCCATTTATGTAAACTCTATATTTATTTTCAGTGCAGGAAAATTCCTGTATATCCTGTATCACCAGATCCAGCCCATAGATTGCAGCTGCCAGACCTTCTTTATATATTCTTGCTGCATCATCTTTGTAAAGTATCAGAACCAAAGCTCCAAACAGATCCACAGACATCAGATCCCTTCGGCTTTTGCGTGCAATCATGCTAACACACACTTCTGCACCGACACACACATCATGCATTCACTGACATAAGCATGCAGCGCCATGCTAGAGCACACATCACAGGCCGCTGAAGAGGTACGGAGATTACGCCCTGGAGTATCATTCTTTGGAAACTCAAGGGCCCTCCAGCCAGGAGCCGCCGTCTTTGTACGGAGCGAAAAGGATTTGGTGTGTGTGGGTGTGTGTCAGCATTACCTGAAAATCTCCCTCTTATGGATACAGAGGTTCAGTTGTTCTTATGCACCGGGTATTCTTGATTGGCTCCTACTTTTATGTCTCTTGATTCTCTCCTCCCCATCCCTTCCTCTCCTGTCTTTTTAAACCGAACGACCTCTATCACTTCTTAGGCAGGGCACAGGGAAACGGTGGAAGTTAGGCAGTAGGTCAATGAATATTAATAAGACATTTTATACTCCTTCTAAAGGCCAGGCATGACACGTGTCTCCCCCCCTCTCTCCCAGTCCTCTTTCTTACCTTCTTTTCACCCGCTCACCATTCCCACACTGTCTTACATCACTCCATCTTCAGTGAATGAAAAGAATGAGTTGTACTCACCACTGATCTTATAGGCCCCTTGAGCCACAGAACCAAGATGGGGTTCTTGCCTAATAGCGATGTATAAAAAAAAAATAGCACTTTTCGGTCAGAAACAGGACCTGGCTCGGACACATTTATGTGCAGGCAACCAAAGTTTGAGTCTGATTCAGGTCTTATAAACATTTAGTTTGCTTATATTTTTTAATTTGTTGGTCACACTTTAGTTTTGGGACAAATTCTCACTATTAACTTTTACTTATGACATTTGCCTCAATAAACTACTAATTTGATGCTTATTAATAGTAAGGAAATTAAGTTTAGGTATGGGATAGGATTATGCAGAATAAGGCATTAATATGTGCTTTATAAGTACTAATAAACAGCCAATATGCTATTAAAATGCATGTTAATAAGCAAGTAGTTATTAGTGAAAATCAGTCCCTAAACTAAAGTGTTACCAATTATTGTTCTACATTGTCAGCCACCCTTAAAAATTTTAGAATGTAATAAATAAATACAAAATTATTTTCATTTTCAAATATTTATTAATTTAATTATACAATTTAAATAATAAATGACAGCCATACATTACAAATAATAATGATAAAATATCATGAATCATAAATTATAATGAAATTCATATTTTTTATTTTTAAACAAACAGTAATGTTTAATATTTGTATGTTATTAAAGTAAATGTTTTCATTTATAAAAAATCAGTAATATCTCATATTAATTTCTTTATTAATCATAATTTTTACTAATTATATTAAACAATTTACACATTTGTGTTAGCTTTAAGGGTGCCTGAAAAATAATCATTATTAGTTATTAGTTGCTAATACATTTAGTTGATAATAATAATAATAATAACAACAATAATACTTATTATTATTATTAGCAACTAAATGTAAAATAATTGACAACTAAATTAGCAACATCTTTTTTTGTTGTTGTGTTCTGATTGCTGGACCTCAGAATGCTATTCTGCTGTTCTGAACCCTTTAGGATGCTTAACTATATTAACCAGTTAAGTTTTGCTTTTGAAAAACATTTCTATACTGGTTATAAGTTATATTTGCCCCTGACCAGCAATATCTATCCACCATGAACCAGGATAAATCAGCCTAGTGTTTCATTCATACTGGTCTTGTATGGGATAGGATTATGATTTCTCTCTGTTTTTGACTGAAAGATGTTTGTAGACCTCAAACTGAACCTGTATGATGAGTTTGCAGTCATCACATGGTTCACCCTTCCTCTGATGTTCAGGCCCAACTGAGTCTGTCCTCTTCCTGACTGTTTCATCCTCAGTCCACGACCCGGCGGAGTCTGAAGTTTACACAGTTCCACCACGAATCCCGTTCGTTTGATAAATAGAAAAACAAGATGTTAATTATGGAGTAATCCCTTTTAAGGGCTCATCTCCTGCATCTCCTCCCTGCTCTGAGCTCAGGATGGCCTTAATTTATTTATTATGCATAAGCTTTTTATTATTAATTTCCTCGTATTCTGTCTGCACAGAGTGGTGTTATGGAGAGGAAATCAGAGGAAGATGAAATGTCTGTTTTTATATGAGCCACATCTGCCTGGTTTGGTCGAGCTCTTAGATATCCGTTCTCTCTCTCTTGCTTTCTTTCTTGGCTGTTTTCTTGCCCGATGGCACGGACCGGAGATCAGTCTCAGAAAATTGCTGAGCGTTGTAATTGACTTTGGCCAGGTTGGAGGCCAGAGGTACTGTGCGTCTGTAGTTATGCCTTGAAAAGACTTATGATCTAATCCCACCAGGGCCGGCCTGTATTTTACCAGTGTAAGCTGCCTAAATACACACTGACTCTGTACTCTACTGATGACTTGCATATGCAGGTTTACGTTTGGTTAGTGCACATGGACATGTTGAGCATGGAGATGAATGAAACGCACAGAACCGAATTGGAAAGAACCTAAAGGGATTGATCACCCAAAAATGTATGAGTCCCATGTTGTTTTGGTCTTGGACTCCACTGACTTGCAGTGTCCATGGAAACGGTGTCAGTGCAGTGTCAAAAACAATTTTTTGACCATTCCAAATATTTTCTTCAGTAAAATAATGCTCCTTTAATCAGTCAATCATACTGTGTTGTTCCTTGAATTCTTTCAGCCTATCTATCTATCTATCTATCTATCTATTAGGGGTGGAACGGTACACAGATGTCACGGTTCAGTACGTACCTCGGTTCGGGGGTCATGGTTCGATACGATTTCGGTACAACAGGAAAAAAAAAAAATCTACTATGCTCGGTTTCTTTTCATTTATTTTGAACAAACAGTAGTACAAATTACAATTTTTTCCACCTAGATGTGAAGATACTAAATATTATTACATTGTTAAATATATAATCTGCAGTACATATATACATACAAGGAATAAATTCTTGAAATATATTTTATTTAGTTTACAGATAAACAAGGGAAAAAACAGTGCGACACGTAACGTAGCCTATATATGCTGAGTTTCAGTTCATTTTTGTGACAGGCTTAATTTGTTCACAGAAAGGAAACTCAAATGGCAGAAAGCGACATCCTATTTGTTTTCTTTATTTTACAAAAGTTCAATGTTTTGTTTTCATTGTGAGTGTACACAAATAAAAGCAGACCATTATACAGTGATGCATTATTAATGAGACAATAAGTGTTTAAAGTTGATTCTGCTGGTATAAGGAAACAGTTGAAGTGATCGCGCCGGCGCACACACCCACACACACACACACACACACACACACACACACACACACACACACACAACACATCAGTTCCAGTATTGCTAACTTGACAGCACAGTGAACCAAACATCAGCGTGCCCGCCTCTGTGTCACCGTTGGAACTGAAGTACAAAGCCTATAATTTACATAATAAATAATAATTTAGCATTCAGATACGTTACATCGCAAATATAGAAATATTATGGAATATTTGGATTTGTGCCGAATGATAGAGGTAGGATACACAAGCACAAAGCTCCATTTCGCAAACAGTTGAGTGCACAAGCCTTTAAAGTATACTCCTTTGCCAGTCTGTGAGAGACGCATTCAGAGTCAGCACATGGTCACTGTCTAGTGGGCTTTGTTTTCAAGTGTGCAACTCACGGGACACGGCATTCGCTGTTCTTCTGTTGGCGGCCAGTTATCAAACAGCGTTGCATTGCTGCGGGCGCCCCCTTCTGTATTGGGGGTGAAATATCTGTATTCGTTGTAAGGCCTCATGCACCGAACCGAGATGTCCGTACCGTCTGTCTGTCTATCTATCTATCTATCTATCTATCTATCTACACTGTAAAATATTTGACCGTCTATCTATCTATCTATCTATCTATCTACACTGTAAAATATTTGACCATCTATCTATCTATCTATCTATCTATCGTTATATCGTTATATCTGTCTATCTATTGTTCTTTTAATAGTTCTATCATTCTTTCAGCGTATCTGTCTATCTATATGTCTCTGTCTGTCGTGCTATCATTCTTCATTCAGACTGTTGATCTGTTGTTCTCTCTATCATTCTGTCTGTCTGTCTATCATCTATTGCTCTATTTCTATCTATCACTCTACATTTTACATTTACATTTAGTCATTTTGCAGACGCTTTTATCCAAAGCGACTTACAATTTGTTTAACAAACTCTATTTGTTTCAGTTGTACTAGTTCTTTCTGTCCATATATCATTCTGTTTATCGTTCCATATGTCATTTAAACTCATCATAGCTGTTCAACTCATCATCATCTAAATGTATTTTATCATAACTGGAAGCTCTATTAACCAATCAGAATCCAGGACCTGAACTAACCGGCACAGGCTAACATGGGAGTTCTGTGCAGCTGCCCGTCTTCAGCTGTTTCCTCTTTGATGGAGAGATCTGCTCTGTACTCTTCCTTTCAGAAAAAGAGAGCTGGTGCTGATGCCCTGGAATTCTATTTACGCCCACCTTTTTTACTTCTCTTTCGCTCCTCCCCCTGATGAGTGGCTGTCTATTGCCTCTCAGATCAATTCGCCCCTCAGCAACATGGGAAGCTTAGACAGTTTGTGAATGTGTGTGTGTGCAAGTGCATGTCCAATTCTTTATCCCTATGCATTGATGTGTAAACCTATTCATAAGCATGCAAGTGCATTTTGGCTAGCTAGCATGTCTAAATATAACTACAATCACAAGTACAAGCGGATTCGGCTTGTCACTGTGCACTTATTGTGCCTAAATACTACAGTGATCAGTAGAGATCCATCTCCTCCTCAGCAGCACTATTTCCTGTCTCTTTCCCAGTACCAGCCTGACAGATTAGAAGCTTTGTAGCCATTGAAGTACAAGCGTGCCGTAAAACAAAAGGGACCCGCTCTTATTCTGTCCAGTTAAAGGCTGGTAATTACCAGCCAGCCATTTCTGATGTTTACAGCATCCAGAGCGCCGCAACTGTCAATGTCGTCTTGCTAACTGTCTGCTCTTTTTACGTTTAAATAGATGAGGCAAAACAACTGAAGAAGTCCTTTATATTTCCTTCAAGATGATTTTTCTTTCCACAGGCAGGCAGCCTTTTACTATTTGGTGCTATTTAACTAAAAGCTCCTCACGGTTGGAGTGGTATGTTTATGTATGTGGGTAGGCAACCATTAGCTGTCACAGGCTGAGATGGAGCCCAGCCGAATTAAAAGGAGCAACTTGCTCCAACACTGCAAATCACTGTATATGAGAATTTCCACACTGACGGACTCGAGCGCAAATACACAGACACACACATACCAAACTAACCCATAAATGTGCAGTTGTTGTGTGTCTGCATGTGGCAGGGAGATTTCCTGCAGGTGGGGGAGCGTTGGAGTGGGTGGATGCCTTGAAGTGTGGCGTAGCTTGATGGCACTGCCGCAAACTCATTCAATTTGTCTAAGGATCCCCCTCCGCACGCACACACACAGATTGTCTTTTGGCGGCGTGGGCAGATGCTCTGAAGCAGGGAGAATGGTTTCACCAGCGCGGCCTCTCTTCGTCTCCCCTGGGGTCTGTTTTAAAGGATGATGGGATATGGGAGGGCGGAGGATATGTCATATTATTTTATTCTCATCTTTCCCTCCTGCCCTCGCGCTGATGTGGGTGGACGTAGTTCAGCGAAACAGGCCTGCTTTATTCCGTGTTTTGTCCTCTTCTAACCTCCTTGTCTCTGTCGTTCTTTCTTTCAGAAGTGTGTGTGGGTGATTATAGTGTGGATCTGTCTGGCTTTGCTTTTAGCACACACTGTCATTGCTTCTGGTTTAGGCATATATTCTACTAAGTGTGCGCACTGACTAGTCTCTCTAGGGGAATTCCGCATTTGAGTGAAGGTGAAGATGGCCACAGGAACCCTTCGACTTTGTCACTGATTAGCTTATGGGTTTTTTGACCCGCCATCTACACTCGAGAATGCTGTCAAGGACATCAATGAAGCTTGGCAGAGGGTTAGGCATTTAAAGTAGCACCTCAGAGAAGTGCAAAGTTCTCTGCTTAAACCTCAGCCTGCTTTCTCTACTGAAATATCATGCTCTACAGAAAGTGTCCAATTACTTTTAATTTGAATTTAATTCAATATAGTACATTAAAATCATTTTTTGTTTTGTTTGTTTGTTTGTTTTTTGTTTGTGTTTTTGTTTTGCTTTACTTTTCTTTGTTTTTGTTTCATTTTGTGTTTTGTTTAGTTTAGTTTAGTTTTGTTTTTCCATTTTCCAAAAAAACTTGTCTTGTGCAGGGTTGCAGTTTTATATTATGTTATTTATTTATTTAATTTTTTTTGTCTGGCGTTACTTTTGAGCACACGCCATCTTGAGTGCTTCTTCTACTATGTGTGCACTGACTAGTCTTCCTAGGGGAATTCCATAAGGCCAGTGCAGGGGTAGGCAAGTTCGGTCCTAGAGAGCCGCAGTCCTGCAGAGTTCAGCTCCAACCCTAATCAAACACACCTGAACAAGCTAATCAATGTCTTCAGGATTACTAAGACTATAGGCAGATGAGTTTTGTTTTCAGGGTTGGAGCTGAACTCTGCAGGACTGCGGCTCTCTAGGACAAAACTTGCCTACCCCTGGGCCAGTGGAACCCTTTGACCTGTTGTATTACTTTATCACTGATTAGCTTTTATGTTTTTCAACCCACCATCTACACTGAGAACATTGTCAGGGACATCGATGAAGCCTGGTAGAGTATTAGACATATAACCTCATTTAATCTCAGAGAAGTGCAGTGTTCTCTGCTAAAACCCAAGCCTGCTATCTCTGTTGCTGTTAGTATTTCATATGAATGAGGAACACCATTCAGGCCAATTAATATGTGTTTGTTTTTATGTTCTAACCAAAACATTTTAATAGAAAACTGAAGAGCCTCGGAGACCCGTGAACTGCAGGGCCTCGGTTTGCCTACTCCTTTTATCCAATTAGGAGGAGAGATTGATATGTCTCTGGAATGCATGCTGCGTTTAGGTGTTGCCTCAATGGTTATTCTCAGATCATAATAAATGCAGGTCAAACATGATTGGCTGTAATGGGTTTAATAGGCAGGTTATTAAAGGGTTACTCCACCCGAAAATTCTGTCATTAATTACTCACCCTCATGTCGTTCCAAACCCGTAAGACCTATGTCCATCTTCGGAACACAAATTAAGAAATTTTTGATGCATTCTGAGAGCTCTCTGACCTTCCCATAGACAGCAATGTAAGTAACACGATCAACGTCCAGAAACGTAGCAAGGAGATCGGTAAAATAATCCATGTGACATCAGGGGTTCAACCGTAATTTTATGAAGCTACGAGAATACTTTTTGTACGCAAAGAAAACAAAAATAACGACTTTATTCAACAATTTGTCTCCTCTGCATCACCATAGCGCCACTTTGGAGAGTATCCACTGAATGCAAACTGCGTCTGCTGTTCTCTGTCAGCCGCACCACACGGATATGTTTTCTACATTTATTTACGCTTTGATTTGAACAAAAAAACAATGTATCCATGTGGTGCAGCTGACACAGAATGGTGATGCGGAGGAGACGAATTGTTGAATAAAGTCATTATTTTTGTTTTCTTTGCGTACAAAAAGTATTCTCATAGCTTTGTAGGTCTTGCGGGTTGGAACGTCATGAGTAATTAATGACAAAATTTTCATTTTGGGGTGGAGTAACCCTTTAATTGTCTGAATGTGTAGGATGGTGGTTGAATGGAATTATGATGTTGAAAATGCTCGGGCCGAGGTGTCAGCCTAATTGATTTTCACATCAGTGAATAAAGGTTAATACAGGAGACAGCAAGAGAGTGAAAGGAAGTGTGGGAATTAGAGACTTTCATGCCAATATGATGAAATTGTTGTAATATTTTCATTCATTCCATACATACATGGCTTATTCTTAAATGATTGAAATTAATTTCACATAAGTTGCAACTATGTGTATATTTTGTTTCAGAAAATGTTGCATTTGAAAGGTACTATATATATTTTTTTATATTTAATATAAAAATATATATTTATATTTAAATATATTATTTACTTAAGTAAATAATATATTTATTTAATTTTTTTAATTAAATATAGATAATGAAAATAATGGCTTATGCATAAATGCTTAAAAATGTATTTTTTACACAAAAGTTGTCGATGTATACATTTTATTACAAAACTGGAAATGTATTTTATTTTATTTCATTTCATTTTAGCATCAATTCTCCAAACCACTTGTCCTGTATGGTTGTGTTTTTTGTTCTGTTTTGTTTTTGAATTTTAACTTGCATTCATAGTATACTAGGCTTAAAAATTTGAGGAGGATTCAAAAAAGTGCTTGTTCAAATGGACATGATGCTACTGGCCTGTGCATGGGCACATATGGACAGATATTACGTATGTTTTATTATGACCTTCATCACAATGGCAATCCACATCAGTTGTCATATCCTTTAGTTTTACTCCAACTAAATTTTTTCCCCGCAGTCATTTTGATCTGTTATTTTGCCCCCTTGAGTTTTCAGCTATTTTCTGTCATTTCTTGGAGCATGCTGGTACCATGGCATGGAACGACTCTTTTACTTTTTTTTTTGTTTTTCCCCTCAGAAATCAGACATTTTCTCAGCTGTTAAATTGCACTCCCGTTGCACTGAAGGGAAATTAATTACTTTCTCTTTCCCCCTCCCTCTTTTGGAGGAGAACAAGAATAAGAGTCACCACAGGGGAGAATTCACTCCTTTTGCCATAGAAGTCATTGCATTCTGTGTGTGTGTGTGTGTGTGTGTGTGTGTGTGTGTGTGTGTGTGTGTGTGTGTGTGTGTGTGTGTGTGTGTCCCAGTCTAGCTGTTTCAAGACCTCTCTCCTTCTCCTAGTATCTCGCTTGCTTTGTCTTTTCACATTTAGCCCTTCTGCTATTCATGCATTCTCTTGCCAGCTCTCTCCATCTGTAAACATGCTGTCTTTACCTTTTAGTGCTGTAGCCTGAAAGATGTTCTGCCTCTCGCAGATTTAGTCTTGGCTTATGATTAACTGATAAGCCAAATACTTTATCTTCTGCCTTCAGTCTCAAAGATTTGCATATTTACTGTATGGTCATGCATTTTAGTCTTGTGCTTGGTATATAGCTGTTCAGTTCACAGTCCTAAAAACCAGGGAGAGAATTAGCATTTTCAAGCCATGGATTCCCTCAGGAAGTTTATTGAGTCTATGGTTAATGTTATCTCCCCATTTCATTCTACAACATATACTACCGTTCGAAATGTTTGGGATCAGATGAAAAAAAAAATGTACCGCAGTTTCCACAAAAATATTAAGTAGCACAACTGTTTTCAACATTGATAATAATGAGAAATGTTTTTTGAGTGGCAAATTAGCATATCAGAATGATTTCTGAAGGATCATATGACACTGATGACTGGAGTAATGGCTGCTGAGAATTCAGCTTTGCCATCACAGGAATAAATTACTGTACATTTTAAAACATAACAAAAAATAGAAACAAGTTGCCCTCCCCAAACTTTTGAACGTTACTGTACATTACAGTCACACCTCAAAATTGCTGTGCAAACAAATTGCTGCGTAATGTTTACACCAGTTATTGAATTAAGTAGACATTTTGTATTTATGTAGCAAGTTGTTTTAGAATAGCATTTTTAAGTTTAACATTTGAAGTATGGTTTTGCGTAACTTATGTTTAGAAACAATATATAAAATATGAAAGTCTCTTCAAGTACTGTTAACCACAGATTTGACTCATAAAACGCTATTTTAAAAACTCATAAGTAATTCCAGAGGGAACCCTTGTCAAATTAGCATTCTGAATTGGCCTTCAAATAGACGTCATGACTGAACAGCTCTTTATTCTTTTTCCCTTTTGTTTTAATTATATGAAGTTGTATTTCCCCTGCAAAAAGTCCAAAAGACTTGTAACTCTCTCTCTCTCTCTCTGTCTCTCTCTCTCTCTCTCTCTCACTCTCTCTCTCTCTCTCTCTCTCTCTCTCTCTCTCTCTCTCTCTCTATCTATCTGCTTCCCTTCTTTGTCTCAGTGTGAGATGAAAGATGTCGAGAATGAGGAAAAGCAAAACTCTTTGTTCCTGGAACTTTTGGAGTCCAGCAATAAATGGGGGGAGTTTCAACACCGTATGCTCCTCCTACAGGCGTGGCCACCAGTGACTGACAAGAGCAGGTGAGACTTTGGTGTTGACACTGAATTTCCAATTTAAATATTCACTTAAAAAAAAACTTATTATATAAGGTATAATGTACTACTTGACAATGAAAAATGTAGGAGATTGGTTGGCAGAGACGGCAGTCAAAGTTAATGGTCATTATACTAAATATCTGACTGCAGAATGTCACGATTGACCAATATAACTGGATGAGTTTTTGAGGTTAAAGTCGAGGTTGCCAGAATGAGTGCTGATGATCGGAGAGCTGTTCTGTATTTGGATCAATAGACAGAAACAGAGAATATAAGCCGGCTGATTATGCATTGTTGTTAATGTGTCCATGTGAGTTTGTGTGTGTTTGTCATTATGCTCTTTGGCATTTAAACAAAAGGTGAGTGCGATAAGGAGCCAAATGTGGAGAGGATAAAGGAGAGCTTGACTATACATTCATTTATTCACAGAAGTTCACATGTGACCATGTGCAGCATTTGTGATCTCACAGTGCACCGGGTGTGTGTATCATCACTTAAGATTCAGATGGCACATTTGCTGTCTCCTGAACACCTGTCTTGTCGCTCCTCATTCTGTCTTGCTTTAGTAAGTCCCAGAAAAGGCCATTCGAATGGAAATCAATTTAAATCGACACACCGCAGAGCTCTGGGTGGCAGCATTTTCTTAGAGGATACATGACACTGGCCACACCATGATCCTTTTAAAGTAGCTCTAATGTTTTTCCCATTAGAGCTCCGCAGGTTTCATTCAGCAGAACCTTTGCTTGTAGAGCCTTAAAGGGATAGATCTGCTGTCCTTTACTCACCTTTATGTCGCTTCAAATCTGTATGACTTTCTTTCTTCTGTGGAACATAAAAGATGATTTTTTTTTTGTTGTTGTTGTTCATAGAGTGGATGTCAATGGTCACTAGAACTGTTTGGTTACCAACATTCTTTATACATCTTTGTTGTTGCACAGAAGAAAGAAAGCCGTACAGTTTCAAATCAAGAGTGATTAAAATTTTCATTTTTGTGTGAACAATTCCTTAAATTATTCTCCTAACATGAGTTAAAATTGAAGTTCTGGTGGTACTTTTAATTTATATTCATGTAGTCTCTGTAGACAGTAAAAAAAAGGAAAATGAAATACTATATGAGAATTTAGTGAACTTTTACAGTGACCAGTTAAATTCCAGAAAATGGAGGAGGAAAAGCATAAAAGTGGTCTATATGTCTCATACGCTATAATCTTCTGAAGTCATATGATAGCTTTGTGTGATTTAAGTCAACTAAATCAAATATGATAATGGCATAGATTGGATGTCACTAATATCAAACATAATTGGTTTTTGCATTTCTTGTAACCAAACACCACAATGCCAAACCTGCTCGAGTACCTGTGATTTCAGAGCTGTAGCAGATCAACTTAAATTTCATTTTATGACTTTAGAAGACTTGGAATACAGTGCATGAGTTATATAGACCATTTTATGGCACCTTTTATGGTGCTTTTATAGTTAAAACCGTTGTTTTATTCAGCAGAGGAGATCTAGGTGAAGATTCTTTAAAATTCACCTTTTGTTAAAATGGCAGCATATGGGTTTAAAAAAACATGAGGGTGCGTTTTGCATTTTTTAATGAACCTTTCCTTTAATTAAGTTTTCATAGCCAATCTATGTATCCTTTAACTGCTGTAATGAATGTAATTAAGTTTTCCAGGTTCCTCGTTGTCTCTGTAATTGTGGATTGTGTTATTATCTACAGTAAAACATTCTGTGTATGAAAGACCAACTTCAGTTATAAGAGGAATCAGTGTGTGTGCGATTGCATTTGATTATGATTATGTGTGTTTATCTCAGTCGGCAGTGGAGTTTGTTAGAAAGCTTCTCTCATCTCTCGTAGAAGTCAGGAGATAAGCATATGCGCATATTTTATAGCTGCACACGTGTAATATGCCATGATAATTATGATTGGATTTCTTTTTCATTATACAGAGCTTTCCTATTAAAAGTTTGACGGTGCCTCATGAACTTTCATGATTCTTATATCATGTCATTACATCTTTAGCACTGTAGACACATGCGTCTCTCTCTACACAGGTTGGAGACGGAGCAGAGCCCCTGGGTGGGTCTTACATCCGCCCTGCTTGCACACTCCTCAGGCCTTTCTCAAATCAACATCGGATATGAGGTTCTGACTATGTGCCGCTCGCTCTACCCGACCAAACACAAACTTAACCCACAGGTAAGAGTGTGTGTGTCATCATCACTACACACTAACGGCACTGACAGCATGTTTAGAGTAAAAAAAAAGAATCCGCTAAGATGCTAAAAACGCTTCTACCTTTGTAATAGATCTCTGTGCTTTTCCTGTAACTTGTTACTGTGAGTGCAGCTCTGCTATGTTGATTATAGCGTGACATTCACACTTCACTTCCATTTATTCTAGCGCACTGGGTACATTTGCTCTCTACTGTTGAACGCTGGGATTAGGCTGCCCGCTCTGAAGTTGATGACAGAGAGCGAGGATGAGCATCTGCGCAAACTGACCCAGGATCAGATCAAAAACATCATTGATGTAAGTTTCATTTTGACTGCGTTTTCTCTCAAAGGCTAAATCTGATGTCCCACGATGACTTTTTTTTTTTTATTCAGCTGCTTCATGCATTTCCCTTGATTATGTGTTTTCTGGGAATCTAATCCATGACTTTGGCATTCCTAGTTCAATACTTTAACAATTGAGGTACAGGAACAATGTTTTAATTATGGCTTGGTTGACAATATTGATGAATTTTAATCAATCTTCATTTTGAAGAACCAATACTGATTCTTAAATTCCAATGTCAGTCTTTTAGTCTATGATGTTTTCTGTTGATGTGTGAACAAAATGTTGCTTAACATTACTAGTAGCATGCCTGGTATTAAATCTTCATATTTCAACAAGAAATTGAAATAGAAACGTAGTTATAATTAAAAGGTTTGGTAACACTTTATTTTAGGGTCTCTTAACTAGTTGCTTATAAGCATGCATATTACTAGAATATTAGCCATTTATTGGTAGTAATTAAGCACATATTAATGCCTTATTCCACATGACCTTAGTCTACATCCCTAATCCTACCCAATACCTAAACTTAACAACTACATTACTAACTATTAATAAGCAGCAAATTAGGAATTTATTGAGGGGAAAGTCGTAGTTAATAGTGAATAAGTGTTCCCTATTCTAAAGTGTTATCAAAAGTTTATTTAAAAAAAATGACTTAAATCTTTTTGTACAAATCATTTTCTAATTTGAGTTTTTATTATTATATTTAGAAATAAATAGCAATTAAATTAGTTGATTTTCATAATTAATATTATAGTAATGTAACAAACTAAATGGGTTCCCTGTATAGTTTAGAGCATTAGTTGAGAGATTGTATTCCTTAAGAAAAACTGACATGTACCAATGACAAGTGATACTGAATTGAATTGAAATCAAATTATTTTGAATCAAGAGCTTGTGCATCGAATTGAACTGGTATGTGAAATGTCAATACCCAGCCCTAGTTTTAAGGAGGCATTTCTGCAGTGTTATTTTGTATGTTTTATAGACTATTATAGTGTGTATTAATATTTATTTTTAATTTTAGATAAAAAAATGTTAGTCATGTTATGTGCATTTTTTATATTTTTATTTAGCTATTAATTTAATTTTACTTTTATTTTAGTTTGTCATTTAAGTATTGAAACTTAAACATATTTCAGTTATTTGCCAAGACAACATAATTGAAATTTTAATTTAAGTTTTTCATCTAATTTTTATATTTTTATTAATTAATGAGAACGATTTTAGTTTAAGTTAACAATAGCAACACTCCTGTGCTGATTATTGGGGGTGGGACAATATATCGATATGGTGATATATCGTTGTCCTTCATGCGATACGAGAATCGATATCTGGCGCCAAATATCGATATTTGACTACAATACAATACTACAATTTACTACAATATATTACTACAATAAGGCGCTCTATATAGATTTCCCTGCTCCCAGCATCTAAAAAATGTGTGGAAATCGCGGCCGTGCCATTTCCACCTTCTTTCCAAAGCGCTCTGAGCAACCATGAACTGCGTTCTCTATGAAGATGGGGCAGCACGAGGAACCGAAGAATAAACAGATTTCCAGCCACTGTATTAGCTCTACTGCTCTATATATGTTTATGGAGATAAAAGGAGATGGAGATAAAAAACTGCCCCGGAACAGCTATCAGCGTGGACTGTAGGCATCGATCATGTTATTATTGCAGAGCGCATATTGAGTCCTTGAGTAGCCTAACCTCTCCACTCGGATCGCAGGTGAATTTCCCTCACTATATGAGTGAGAGAGAGCTGTGCTTGCCGCACGTCTACATTTGAAATAACGAACCTGAGCGCGCAAAAGACGCGATGTGAATGGCTTTTTTTCCCCCCTGCATGTCATGTGCGCGGGGCTCCGTTTTTATGATGAGAGGAGAGGAAAGGTTGAGAAAGCACTCCAGGTAAATTTTGAAATGTACCAGGTTTATTTATAGGCTATGTATAAAGTTGATAAGCAGTTAAATGTGTTGGTTTACACACAAAGAAAAGTGTAAGCTTTTAGCAAGTCCAAGAATAAAATGATTAATTTCCTTAGCATGTAAAATTTGATTTACAGAACTTTTGTGCTGCTTTCTAACAGTTTGGACTTGAATAGAGAGAGAAAACTTGCACTTAACCTTTTCACAGGCATTTTTATTTCATAGTTAGACAGATATCGTGATGTATCATTATAGAATTGTCTAGCAATATATCGATTATCGCAGAATCGCTGTATCGCGATAGTATCGTATCGTGAGCCATGTATCGTGATTCGTATCGTATCGTGAGGTACCCTGCGATTCCCACCCCTACTGATTATAATAAGAACGGTAGCCACATTGTTCGCTTGCAGAGTAGAAGTTTAAAAATATTTAAAATGACATGTAATCTATAGATTAATCAGATTAAATTATAAAAGGTTTTAGTGAAGTTAACATAGTTGATAAGGTCATCGATTGGAGGGTCGTTTAAAGTCTAACCAGGCCATTTTATGGACAAATCTAACGGTCAAGGGTGTATTCTTGTCAGCTAGCCACCACTGTCACTAGTAATGTGGATTCAATTAAACCTAAACTGACTGTTGACAGCAGAAGTGACTGTGAATCAGATATGTGCTATCAGAGCAAGCTTGCCTCTGACTGTAACCTCTATCTCTCACTGACTGCAGGTCAAATAAAAGCCAAGCCCTCACAGCACCATCACTTAATTTATCCTCTCAGCTCTGCTAGAGGGCTAGATAAGCAATGGCTGTTGTGGGAATGGCTACACATTAAAAACACGTCGACTCTTCCCAGAGACCTTGAAAACATGATTTGATTCATTTGCATTCATCTACATGCTTTTAATCTAAAGCAGTTTACTCTACACTAACTTCTGCTGCAATTCCCTGGTATAAGCCAAGGGTTAAATGCCTTGCTCAGCTGCACAATTGTGGAAGTTTCAACAGGTCATGTGTTGACAATGGATCTGCATACTTTTAATTTCTTCTTTTTTTTGCAGTAATTACGAGGAAAATCTGCAGAATTAAATATGGTAAAAGTGTTGGAAATAGTGCACTCTTCAACTGGAAGCATTATCAAGAGAACCGAAAAGTTAATTTTTAAAAAAAATTTTACCTTTTGAAGGGGTGATATTGAGAAATTAAAATTTTCTTGATCTTTTGAAATAAGTAAAAAAAAATTAATTCCCAGTGCATTTATTAAAAATAAGATGTAAAAACAGTCTTTTTGAACTCGCTGCAAATTTTTTAAAGTCAGTTAAATTAATAGATTATCATTTGACATTCCACATTTACATGTCAGCCAGTGTAAATATTCAGTAAACCTACTGTGAAGCAATTAGGACCAAGTAGGACAGTTATTAACACCAAACAATTTTCATAAACACCTAATGATAATAGGAGTTACATGTGGGAAAGTCTGACAAAACTTGCACTTGCATATCCTTCCAAAGGATCCTACCGTTCAGAATGACTGACTGAAGTTTGTTTTTAACAAGGTCCCTTATCATAGCCTGATCATAGAATATAGCTTGAACCGCTACGCTACCACCACAGCTCACCGCGATGCTGTTAGGGTTCACCTAAAAATTCATCATAGCCCAAAAACTGACTAGGGAACTGACTGGATGAGCTGCGTCTCAGAAGGATCAATTAGAGCTCACATTCTCACTGACTCTAGATCAGATAAAGCCATGAAACTGAGAAGAGCTCACTTAAAATGAGGGTAATCTCCTTATCTGGGGGCAAGGGTGATGTGCTTTCATCTCCAAACCTGGCAGAGAGATGGAGGAAAGCCAGAAAGAAAGAAATGGGTGAATTTGGGTATGTTGTTGAATTTTTTAAACAAGTGATTTGTTTTGAGGCAAGAAGATGCCTTTGTGTGTGTGTGTGTGTGTGTGTGTGTGTTATTTGATCTAACTGTAGATGTTTGTCATAATTATTGTGTAATTTTTTTTGTGTGTGTTGCAAATGCCATGAAATGTGCATTTTTTTGGTGCAGTGGTGTATTATGAACTGAAACATATGATGTAAACAGGTTTCAGCTCTCAGGTTTGACGTTATTGTAATAATATTTAGTTTTCACCCTTATGGTATGGATCGTCTTAAAATAATACATTAAAGTTAAGAATTTGGGACAGAGTGTGCCTCCACACACACACAAACATTGATTGCTAGTACATAATATTTTAATATTCAATGACAAAAATATATTACCACAATATAATATTCAGGTTGTCTCGGCCCCAAAAAACACTGATGTGAATGGAAAGACCAAGATTAAAGAACCCAAAGAAATGTAGGTAATTTAAAACATTACCTATTATTTAAAATATTATTAAGACTAAAATGGACCCCCAAGAGAAATAATTCAAACATTTGTAAATATCTGAAATATTACTTATGTAAAATTAATAATACTAAAGTGGACCTCTAAGATTTTTTTTAAATATTTGTAAAGAATTAAAATACAACTAATTATTTACATTTTAAAAATATTTTTAAAAATTAAGTATTTAAATTATTTTTATCATTCTATTTCTGTGCATTATTTGTTTATAAATCCTTTAATTATATATTAATATTGTCAAGCTGAACAAATGTATATATCTTTTTTTAATTATCCAATTTTTGCTATACCGTTAATCGCATTTAGTTGTATGACAATTAATTCATCAAACAAAATGTGATTTGTGGTTTGTGTTTCTTGTTCTTCTCAGTAAGTGTATCATGTTGTAATCTATCAACACAATCTGACTTCAGTGGTAGAGGGAGTTTGCTTCACAAGGGCACTCCCCTCTGAACGCTCAAGACATTGATTTATTTAGTAACCATGCTCCAGCCTCCACACACACACACCGTGTTCTCGTTTCCCCTTCTAAACTGTTGCTTACTGAAAGACTGACATTTTGCTGCATTCTCAGAAGAGCAGTTGCAGCTGTCATTGTTAGATTTTTTTTTTTATTATTATCGTTGTTTTGCATAAATTCACTCCTCTGGCAAGCTTTAAACCTTTGCTGACGTTCAACCACATTAACATTGCTGAATAATTCATTCCAGACAACATCTTCATTCTTTATGTATGTTTTTGAGTGAGGACTTCCAACCGGTGATGTCGAGCGGCAGCATGCGTCATCTTCACAAAAGTAATCAAGTATCATTTATCTTTGACTCCTTCTGCTCTGTCTTCTCCACATGTATTCAGTCATACCTCAGCCCCGGTGCTTCCTTTTTCCTCACCGATTATATTTGAATAGACTCATCAGTGCCATTCAATTGGCTTTCTGTACCGGGAGCAATTACATAGCGCTCGGCCCGTCTCTGTTTGTTATTGGGCGATCAGATGTGCATTGTTCCCGCTCATAATAAGCTTGTGTTTTATAATGGACTTATTTTTCCGGAATATGAATCATGTTGAATAAGCATGGCTTTTATTATGCTCTGTGATGAGGTTGTTTTTATGGAGATTATTTTGTTTAATTAAGAACAAACATCAAAAATAGAGGGGAAATTATGAAGTGATTATGTAGGTTATTGTGTTCTTTTATTATATATTTTTTTCTGCAATTTTAAGTGGCCTGTTATTAATTTTGCTAGTCATGCGCAGCGTGTATATTTGTTTACGTGACAGCCTTGTCAGTCTTGCTATTGAAAACATTTGTACAGGCGACGCTGTTTCACTGACAGAAAAGCTTCAATTAGACAGTTTAAAGCAAATTGATCTAAGAATGTGTGTGGAATAGAACACCGGATGTCAGAATCTGTCGGACCGTGAAGATTTGACCCTAGAGATGTAAGGAGTCCACCATTAAGACAATCACTCCTTCATTTTCTTCTCTGCGGGAGTTCACTGGATCCATTGTGTGTATAGACCTGGTCTTTCCTTGAAATCACAGTTCAGGAAATGTGAACGAATGGGCCTGTAATGTGAAGAAAGAAAACATGAAAAAAAGGGACAGTAGTCGACAGTTCGGCTGAATGACTTTGGTATTGGCCATTTTTAAAAGGGTCATTCTATTTTCTTTCCATCTCCAGGCATACCAGCATTCAGCAAAATCTCCCAGAAGCTATTTCGCTGGGAAATTGTTGGCACTTCAAAACTTGCACCTTTATGTATCTTTAGTTCTCAGTCCATTACCTTTACTTTAGAACAATTCCTGACTTAAAAAACAATGTTTTTGTCATTATTGATTCAGGGAAATTCTGTCAACTCAGCACAGCACCTTTATAGTTTTCTTGTTTCTTATCATCTTCCTGTTTTTTCTTCTTTTCACATCTATTGTTGTGGTGTCTTGCGTTATCTATCTGTTCAGTGGTTGGCAAATTTTTCTGTCATTTACCAGATTTTACTAATTTTGACAGATAAAAATAATATATATATATTATTTTTTACTGATAAAATAATTATATAATTATTCAGCAAAAATGCAATAAAATGGTTTAAAGTGACAGTTAAATCATTTCTAATGTTACAAAGGATTTCTATTTCAAATAAATGTTCTTTTGAACTTTCTATTCATTAAAGAATCCTGAAAAAACGTAACATGGTTTCCAAAAAAAAAAAAAAAGAAAGAGAGAGAGAGAGAGAAAGAAAAAAAAATGGATGGCTAGATTAATGGCTGCTAAAAATTCAGTTTTACAATATATTAAAATAAAAATTTATTTTAAATTCCAATAATATTTCCACAATATTTTTACTGCATTTTTTTATCAAATAAATGCAGCATAAGGGGTTTATTTTAAACATACACATTAAAAATCTTACATTTTAACTTTTAAATGGTTGTATTCAGAAATTTTCCCACAGTGATGATATATTAATAGGTATTAGAAGTAAACAAGAGAAAATAAATTGATTGCACTTTACAATTTAACAAATGTTAATGAATTAGGTATAATGACAAATAAAACGTTTGCAGAATTTATTAATCTAGGTTAATGTTAATGCATAATATAACAGTTGTTAATTTTCAATTCATGTTTGTTTATAATGCAATAACGGATGTTAATAAATTGTATTAGTTTATGCAAAAATTTTATTATCCTAGATTAATAAATGCTGTATTGATCGTTGTTAGTTTACAGAGAGCAGAATAAGGCAAAGAAGCTGCAACATGGTATGGTAGACCTAAAAAACCTTTTGCCACGTATGTTCTTGTTAGATTAATGTCACATTAAAACATCAAGCATTACAGTATCTGATGGGTAAAAATAGCGTGTGACAGAATATTTACAAAGCTGTCTGTAAAAGTAAAAGATTATTTGCAGCGCAGCCTCTGAATCTATTTAAGATTAAACTGTCCCTAAACTGCAGGTGAACTCAGAATAAACTGTTGATCCCTTTACGTTTCAATCATATGGTCTCTCCATGAGTAGGAGATTCTTGGGCAAATACACTGCAGTGTGGACCAGACTTGTCAATGAGTCGTTGTGATTCTTTTCTACCTCCCTTCGGTTTTACCTTCTCTGATTTACATCTAATCAGATTGTTGCTGAACTCCAATATGCGGGTAATAGTTTGTGGTTATATATTTCTCATCCACCCCCTCCTTTACCACTGTCGTCTGTAATAATAAAACCGCTTGGTGTTTTCACGAGGGCTGCTCTGAAACGGGTACTGCAGAGACCCAGCGGTGTTTTGGACCTGCTCCTCGTCCTACTCTGTCCTGATCCAAACCAGCTTTATGATTTAAATGATAAAAGAAAAGCCAAGCATGCATCATTTATGAGACGACAAGCACCCTCCGTCATTCCAATTAAAGCTGCATTGCAACCAGCACAAAAGACAAAAAACAAAACAAAATGCGACAAAGTCAAACCCATACATTTTTAACGAGCTCTTTCCGTATTCCATGTGTGCATTAGCAGATATTAGTGAACACTATGTGGATTTGTAAATAGGCTGTGTTAATGTGCTGTTTTATTTGTGTGAGAACAAAGTGTCCACACAGGGATAGAAAAAAACTGAATCCCTTACCAACAGTCCCCATAACAAAATAGCTTAATGAGCAACTAAATAATGTCTTAATGAAAAGAGGCTAGGGTTAGAGGATAGAAAATATCATTAGCTCACTATATAAAAAACCACTAGGTCAATAGAAGTGACTACTATGATAGAAAACCCAACATGTTTGTGTTTGTGTGAACATTTATGCTTTTAATCAGTTCATCTTCCACAGATACAATGCCACTGACAAACATGCCACCAGACCTACACACACACAAACACACACACACACAGGAAAGACCACCCTAGAGAGTATGGGGCATTTTATTCTGGATCAATGGGTTTACCTTTATCTGGAATTTTATAAGATTATGGTCTGAAATATTTATGGCTGTGTGTGCTCATGTTTCTGACTTCCAGTGTGATCAAAGTCGCTTCATTAACCTCTCTGCTGGGGCCTTTAAAGGACATTTCCCCATAACAAAAATCAAGCCTTTTTATTTTCATTTGTTGGCAGCAATTGATGTTTTGGACCACTGATCGTTGTGAGCAATATATTCAGCCTCAATCAAATATTGTTTGTTCAGCTTGACAAGTTAATTTTTTGGCATTTTCGAAGGCAGAGGTAAATTTACTCACTCTCTCTTCTTTTCTGGTGATGTATGTTCAAAATAGTGATGTTGGTCCAAACCTGTTTAACCTCTGCAGAACACAAAATAATCATATTGTTTTGACCAGGGCTTGAAAATAAAAAAAAAAATCCAATCGGTTCACTCCAAGCAGAATCGATATTTTAACGTTTCTGTTCCTGCGTTCCTCTGTATTATTATCGTTCCGAAACCGGTTTGCCTAGAAAAAATACCGGTTAATAACGTTATTTTTTAAAACTTTTTCTTTAATAATAATAATAATAATAGCCTAATATTAATAATAAAGTACAGCTTTTTCTATTCAAAAAAAGAAAAAAAACAGGAAGAGATCTGGTAGCCTATCTTAACCCGCTGCGCTTAGTTGCAGCCAATACAGCATCATCTTTTCTAGATTTTGGCTACTAAACAAAAGAAAAAAAATCTGTTAACGTTTTAAAGACATTAAAGTACTTTTTAAGGTTTTTAAAAATGTTTGCCGCATTGTTAAAAAAAATGCTACTCGTATAAAATTGCGTTTTTAAAGAAAAAAAAAAACAAGCGTAGGCTCACGTCGCATTTTATTATTAGGCTACATTCAGAAATAATGTGCTAAAACGCCGGTCAAGCAAAATGTTTACAAACATTATAAACACCATAGATGATATATATACACTGAACAAAATTATAAACGCAACACTTTTGTTTTTGCCCCCATTTTTCATGAGCTGAACTCAAAGGTCTAAGACTTTTTCTATGTACACAAAAGGCCTATTTCTCTCAAATATTGTTCACAAATCTGTCTAAATCTGTGTTAGTTAGATACATATATACATACACACAGGCTATCTATGATAAACACAGTTATTAGTTTCCTTCTCTCCACAACAAATCCTCTAAAGTTAAGGCTATGCGTTTAGGCTATAAAAAGGTCAATCCAAAAACTAATTTAAGGTGAAACTGATGCCTACCTCGATTGGTACGAATCCAAATTTTTCCATCTTCACGACGTATCTGGATGCTAAAATATTATTTATTATGTAATAGGCATGGACATCATCCTTCACATCGGCTATATCAGCACAGTGAGGCGCTGGTCACGCTGAACCCAACAGATTGTACAACGGAGCAGTGCAACTTTTTATGCTTCTTTAACTGAATTTTATTTACTGATAATGAACAGGCTGCAATGTCGCAAAATATGTTGTGTCTGTGTGCTTGTGAGGCGCCGGCGCAATATGGTCATACCAACGCTGGTTGGTTATACAGATAGAAGCAAAACATCATTCAAAACTGTAAAGCTTTTACAAAATAAAGAAAACTATTTTCTGCTGTCACGTTTTCTTTTCCGTGAACTTTGGATCGCATCACAATAAACCGAAACTCGGCACATTTTTTTTCTTTCGTTTTGTTAATCTGTCAATGATTTAAGTGAAATACATTTCGTGTATAGGCCAATATAGGCTATTCCTTTGTATGTAAGCCTATAGCTTTATTCTGTTTTCTCCGTTCACAAGCGCTGCAGGTGTGCATGATCTGTTGAATCCATCTTTCACTATCCTTGGATAAACTCTAATGCATTGCATTGCGACTTACCTATGATGAATTTACAGCTGAGCGTGGGCATTTCACTGGCTGGATGCGTCAGCTTCACATTTGCAGTCCGTACTACTTGAATTCCTGATTGGTTGACCGCAAATTTCAAATATTAAATGGAACGATAAAATTACTTTATTAACCAGTTAATGGCCATTTCAAATGTTCGATTCTGTTTGGAACTATCCAATTTGATTTAGTTTCTGTTTCTGTTCCTGTCAATATTTCGTTTGTTTCTGGTTTTCGTTTTCGTTCCTTGAACCGATTCAGAGCCCTGGTTTTGACAAATAAATCAAGTAGATAGATAGTCTATCCCTTTAACCCTTAAATACAGGAACGTTTCGCCAATCATTATTACATATTCAGGTCTTTAGCAACCCGGACCTACATATCCAACACGGATGGATCTCTAACTGCTGCAATAGCAAAAAACTAAATTGATATTTTAAGAACAATTACTAAAGAATAAAATAAAGCATATTTCGTTACCTTTTGAAGCTTAGAAGGGTTTAATTTGAGCAGATGATTTTACCATCACTGTCATCATCAGAGCGTATTTCCCCAGTACATTCAGCATCTGGCTAATATACGCGATATCAACCATATTCTCAAAACTATCGTTTTCAATTACTTCAAAATCAATATTTTGATCCCTGGCAGCTTATTCACCACATCCACCATCAAATGACAGTGACATTTATATTTCATTGTGTACAGTAATTGCTCTGCAGTAAAGCCATTCAAGCCAGTTCAGTTTTTGCTGATGATATATTTTTGTTTTATGCCTGCAGTAATTATAAGTGAAACATCACGTCATCACTGTCTATCAAACACTTCGAGGAATAAAGGTGAATTGCACATATTGAGTCATCAGATATTTAATTATTGTTGCGCAGGAAAAATATACGTACACTATTGCACAACTCGGGTCTCTAGTGACCGTTTACACTTTTTACAAAAAATTAATCAGAAAACAGACATTCTTTTATTCATTATTTTTTCTTGTTATAATGTTTATGATGAATAGATTGAGGAATACTAAAAAAAAACTTGATGTCTAACTTTAAAAAATGAAGAAGGGAGAGTGAAGTGAATGACGCTAAAGTCGCTAAAGACCTGAGGTCTTAAGTATAGAACTTAAATATAGAATTATTATTATAATATAGAATTAAATTGTTCTTCATTTTTCAGTAAAATTGTATTTGATAAAAATATATATAATGAAATAAAATTCAGCGTTTAATGCTTTTCCTGAGTTGCCAGTTGGAACAATAAGCCCTGCTCAAGTATGTATTAATAATACAACACCTAATATTTGAAAAATTACTATAAAAGAGGGTTGAGATACATGACTGTGTGCACACACCTGTAGCTGAAGATAGTAAAAAAAAATTATGCCATCTGTATGCCGTCTCCTCATTCTGTTCATTTTCTGTGCTTGTCTGTCCAGAGGAAAGGGATTGCACAGATCCGCTGTCTTTCTCATACTTCGTTTCTGACACACACTTACTGCCATGCCAAGAACTCCTGGCTGGCCATCCATACATAAATACATCCATCCATTTCTCCATACATACATCGATCTATCCATCCCTTATTACTTCCTTCTTTATTTCTTTTCTTACTTCCTTTTTAACTTCATTCCTTCCTCCCTCTCTAATGTGCCTACCTCAGCTCTTTCTTTGTCTTATACATCTATATATAGCGATAGATAGATAGATAGATAGATAGATAGATAGATAGATAGATAGATAGATAGATAGATAGATTGATTGATTGATTGATTGATTGATTGATGGAAAATAATGCCCTTAATAAGTAGCCTATAAGTAAAATAAGTTGCTGTTTTTTAAATAATCTCAAACATGTTGCAATTTATTAATGTATCAAAGTCTTCTAGCATTGCAAACTTGACATCACAAGTGGTAAAATAAATGTCGTAAAAAAAAAAAAGATTGTGAAAATGAACAAGTCATTATTTCGCTTTTTTTATGTTTTTCCAATTTGGTAAATACTGGTCACTGAGGGAAAATTAGACATAATGGGTCTGTGCGTCGAAATTTTTTTTTTATCTCATGGGTTTTGGTTTTTGTCTCTCCTCACATTTATTTTTAACAGAGTTTGTTCTTGTTAGACAAACTATGGCACATGAACTCTATTTGTATAGCGCATTTCCTACATGCCGGTAATTGAGTTTCACTTTAAATTAATTTAGGCTTTTTGTTTATAATGAATGCCATTATAATTTATTTTATACTTTTATGTAAATGTATTTAACATTTATTCCTGAATGTAGCTAATAATAAAATGTGACTCACACCACGATGCAACTTATCTGTATTTTTCCTCTTCTATTTTTTAAAATTCACCCACTGCTACTTATATTCAGGTGTGACTGAATATACAGTATATGCCTACTGTATAAGTAAGTGCTATTTGCATCTCTTCTTTCTCTCATTTTATTTCTTCTCTCTCATTTTTCTCCTTGAAATGGTCAGAAGTGGAGTTCCAATCAAGGAGAACGAGGGATTGCTCTTGCCTGTCTGTTGGAAGGAGGTGATGAGTAGAATATCTTAACAGCGCATTACTGCTCTCTCATATTCACATCTTCATTCCTTTCAAATTAAGAAAAATTCAAATGATTTTTCACAAGCCACATCGTTTTTATCTTCGGCATGCATTTAAAACTTTAAATTCCGTGTGCCAGCTCTCTCCTCCTCCATGCTGTTTTTCGCTTTCTCGTTGTTTCTCTCCCTCTTTATGAAGTGGTTTCTACAGCTGGCCGATCTTTCTTTACAGTTCAGCGCTCGACATTTTAGCTCTGACTCTCTCCATGCTCTCTTCCCTTTTCCCTTCATCCTCTTATTTTCCTCCCTCCCTCCTTCCATCCTCCTCTCTCAATTTCTCTAACACACTCTTTCTCTCTGTTTTTCACTCTCTCTTGCTCTCTCTCATTGCACTTGCTGTTCTTCGACCTTTTAGGTCCATCTGTGCTGTCTCTAACGGCTCTCCACAGACGTCTTGGCTGGAAAAAAAGAAAAAAGAGTGCAAAACTACTACAAGGCTTTGAGCAGGGGAGGAGGAATTCACCATTACATACACAAGAAAACAAAATGAGTCAACAGAAAAGTAAATAGTTTTAATGTCAAAAAGAATTAATTGCAACTAAGATGTAAATGAATCTACATTAAAAGGTTCTTCTCATTGCTGTGGTCTCAACTTGTGAAATGTAGCTTTGGGCCTGAATGAAGAGAGCCATAGATGAGATGTCTTGTTTTGATGGTGACTCCTGGGACTAGCAAGTGTGGATCTTTTGTGTGGCAGAAGTCACAGGGACTATACTGTATGTGTCCAAAACTGAAGCTTGCTTAGCGACATTAACTGTGCCTCTGTAATTCACTCCCTCCAGATGCTGCTCATTTCAAACTCATTTACTTCTGCTAATAAAACGAACACTAATACTAGCTGAAGTATGGCCTTCAAAGCAGTTTTTGTTTCAGACTCTGTTAAAACATGTTTTTTGCTTTAACAGAAAACTATGTGCATTTTGAATAGTTTTTATTTATTTTTTATGTTTTATATGTTTTATCTTTCTACTGCTAGAATATCTAGCTAAGCAATAATAAATAGTCAGTCATTGTCACAAATTGAAACTCATCAACAAATGAGAGAAGGAGGCTGAAGAGTGGTACATTATTGTAGTCAAGACCATGACTAGGGCTGGGTATCATTCAAACATTTTCGATACGATACCTTGATTTCGATACTGATTACTAAACGATACTTTTTCGATACAATTTTATGAAATCCGTTTTAACACAATTACACTACACAATATCTAAAAAAAACAAAGGTTTTATTTTTTCTGTCTCTCTCCTGAGCCACTGCACAAAGGAACAAAATGTAACCATCACAATAAATCAGTGCAAATAGTTTTCAGTTGCCACATCTTTTAGGCTACGTTTACACTAGTGTTTTTTTTTTCTTGTAAAACACAGAATCATCATTTCTATTCATTTTTCACTGATGAATAATTGAATATAAATAATACTGATGAGCAATAGCAGCTTCCAGCTCTGTCTGCCTGTTTTCTTTTCCGAGATCGCTGTTCTGACTCAGAGGAAGCTCATATGTAAATCATATTACACGTTCATATCCCGCCCCATCTCTTCTGATCACGAACGCCCATTACACTTCCGTGTTCAGTTCTGTACAGGAGAAACCCAGGAAAACATTTGTACGGATGAAACATTAAGCTAATAAACACATGATTACGACAGTATACGATTTGTATGTGATTTTCATGAGATTCTTCCTATTTTCATAACAATACAGGGTGTTTACATAAGAAATGCTAAGCAGGTGTAGCGATTAGCTTGATATAAAAGTCTACAAATAGCATATTTCAGCAACATCATATGGCTAAAACACGTTAGATCGCAATCAGAAGTTATTACAAACACTATGTGGTTTAAAGTGAGTTTTAAGTAAAAGCGTAGTATACATTTTATAAATTGTCTTATGTAGCTTGATACTACAGTGTGCATGAATGGTCAAGTAACATGCGTTTTCGGTCATGTAAGTGTGGACGGAGATCTTTTCTGAAATGCAGTGGAAACACCAGTATGGACGAGGATGGTTTTCTTTTTAAAACATTGTTTTAAAATGAAAACACACTAGTGTAAATGTATCCTTACATCAATGGGTGATTGAACGCTTACACGCTAAAGCCTCATGTGTGAGCCACTTCTCTGGGCGTAACTGGCGTAAACTAGTGTTTTTCCTTGATGCCTTACCAGAGCTAATCACCAGCACTTGATTTAAACACAGCAAGCACGCTGCCTGCTTATTGGCTCACTGACATTGATGAGATTATCCTCTTATCGAAATGTGGTATCGAACAAGACAAAATTTTTCAGGCAATTCGGTCGGTACCTTCAAAAGAATCAAACTCAATACCCAGGCCTAACCATGACCATGAAAATATGAGTCTGAGTCCAACATTGTTTACGTATAGTCTCGGTCTTGTAATGCAGTCAGGGGCATATGGACTCAATTTGACTTGATCGTCTTGACTCGAAACATTTTTCATCTTGTTCTTCACTTGGACTTGAATGAAATGTTCTCAACTACAACACTGGATTGATATGACAACAGTTGTAGAGAAATATGACAGGGTCAAAGGTTATGCTGCTTTGAATTATCCATCACACTGAATGGTTAAAAACAGCTTTAAAGACCTGGTGTAGTGTTTTTTGTTTCGAAGAGTTAATAATCTGGTTTCTCTCAGAATCACATACAAATGATAAGGGAGCGTGAATGAATGAAAGTGGCCATGATCATTGATATTATGTCTAATTGTAGTGTATGTATCCCTCAGAGAGCTTTGATTACCTACCACCTCTCTTTCTCCCTCAATTACTTTACTTTTCCCTTTCATTTGTAGACATAAATGTGTATATAGAAGACGAAATGAAAAAATGTCCGAAATGTTCACATGCTATCAAACATGTGAAATGTAGTGGGCACATTTACCATCATTTATCATTGTGAAATCCAGTAATTTCAAAAGGAGTCCACACGATCAGGAATGTTGAAAGCTTTCCCCACCCAGATTTCGCAACTGGTTCCAGTTGGTCATGTGGATTCCTGGCACTGACCAATAGAAAGCTGCTTGATCTGTGTGTTTTGCTACACTATTGACAATAGAAAATTTACCTTTTTGTCCATGAAGCTTCACTAATGTGACCGCACATTTAGTGTGTATGTATGTGCATGTGTATGTCTTTTAGATCACTGTAAATCTGTACTCATTCCATAGGCATTAGAAACCTCTGTGTGAGGTCAGTGCAGTATATATAAACTGCATTTGAGTATTTTATATCCACTATTAATGTCACATCACATTTAATATGAGGACGCGCACACACGCAGTCAAAGGGCATCATATCTCTTGGCTTGGACTTGCCTTTAATCAAATTTAGCACATAATTGATTTTCCAGTGTGCTGATTCCTACGGTACCGCTCCTCTGTGTTCTCCACCTCTAAAGCCGGCAGTTGAATAATTTATGCTGAAAAGACGAGAGAGGTGCTCCTGATCTCTCTGAGCAGGCCGGGGGTCACCGAAGGGTGGGACATTTCTCTCTGAGCTCATTTATATCACATGTGACCTCCTCCAGACATGCAAGTGCAACATGGCCACTAGATAACACAGATAAACAGAATATAGTGTACCCAGGGGAAAGGCAGGCGTGAGTCTATGAGCTCTATTCAGAGGTGGAGGCGGCAAGATTTAGTCTGTTTATTAGTGTAATAGTGGCTTTTATGGCAGGTTTATTGGTTTGATAAGATGGTTTTTACAGGTTTTTTTCAGTGATTAATATATAGTATCAGACGTGTGCATAAAAGAATAAGTTCAATTAACAGGTATATACTGTATATATATATATATATATATATATACACAGTCATGGTCAGAATTATTGGCACCCTTGGTAAATATGATCAAAGAAGGCTGTGAAAATAGATCTGCATTGTTAATCATTTTGATCTTTTATTTAAAAAATTCACATAAATCTAACCTTTCATTGGAGAATAAGAATTTAAAATGGGGGGAAATATCATTATGACAAATGTTTTTTTGGTAAATATGATCAAAAAAGGCTGTGAAAATAAATCTGCATTGTTAATCCTATTGATCTTTTATTTAAAAAAAAATGTACAAAAATATAACCTTTCATTAAAGAATAAGAATTTAAAATGGGGGGACATCTCATTATGAAATAAATGCTTTTCTCTAATACATGTTGGCCACAATTAATGGTACCCTTTTATTCAATACTTTTTGCATCAACCTTTTGCCAAGATAACAGCTCTGAGTCTTCACCTATAATGCCTGATGAGGTTAGAGAGCACCTGACAAGAGATCAGAGACCATTTCTTCATCCAGAATCACTCCAGACCCTTCAGATTCCCAGCTCCATGATGGTGCTTCTCCTCTTCAGTTCACCACACTAATTTTCTATTCATGGGTTTCAGTCACGTGACTTTTTTGTTGAGGCCGCCACCTTTAGGACCTTGCGTAGCCTCTCCTTGGTGATCAGAAACCAAAATAACACTTAAACAACAACGGAAAACAATGGTATTTATAAAAATAGACACTTTAGGATTAGATCCTTATTTACTGTCAAGCGAACTGCTGACTCCACTAAAGTCTAGTGAAAACTTACCAATTTGACGTTTGCTGGCTATTTACATCTACCTCATACACAATCCCTCTCCATACACTCGGGCCATTTTCAGTTAAATTTTCACCTGTTAGAGACTTGTCCATCGGCCCGGATCCATCTGCAGCATCCGGCCTGGATGCTTACATACTCAATTTCAGATTCTGGGCCGAATCAACCGGACCAGATGCGACGGCCGTAACTTGCCGACACTGCGGCATTCAAGCCGGACTTGGCCCGTTGCGCAGCACGCCAGACTTGGCACAGCTGCATTTCTATATCTACTGTGCTGTTCATTAATATTTCATTTAAAATTAATAACGTTACCTAGACAAAATGTTTACTTTCATTTTAATTATATAGATTATAATACATAAATAACATGACTTAACAAATCTATATAGTCCATTAAATAACTAGCTTGACCAAGCTGGCATGAGGAACATTTATTTACAAAACAATTTATTTACAAAACCATGCAATTACAGCAAAAAAGCAGCAGTTATACAATAAGTGTAGATAAAATATTTAACACATTTTGCAAAATTACCCATGCATTTACTTGAATGAATGAGGCATTTATATGTACACTTGGACTGTAACATTTAATAAAGGTTAAAACATTAAAAATGTAAAAGGTGTTTTGAGAAACCCATTGGTAAATGGCAAAATTAAACATTTTGTACTTGGTAAAATAATTGAAATACTTATTACCTAACTGTTACTATGAATAATTTTTAAAGGGTGATGACACTTCTCTTGGTTACTACAAAACATTGTTAAAAGACATTTGTGGCACATTTAAGATAAATATTCAGTTATTCCTGTATGTTTCTACATGCTAAGTGAAGCAGCAACTAAAGTAGCAACAAAACTTTGATTCTGTGTTTTGTTGTAGTCAGTTGCATGTGTTTTGATATTGGTGAGCACCTGAACATATAAGTCTGCTTACATTTAGTAACTGTAAAAGCAGGGCACAGCTACTGCATATGATCTCAGACATATTGATGCATATACATTTGATTGCAGCAGTACATTGCCATCGTAAGAATCACTGCAACTAGCTTATTTAGTTAAATTAGATTATTTTAAAATAACGTTCTTCTACAGAATTATAATAGTAATAGTACAAACAGGTCCTCTTCACTCTAACATCTTTGAAGTAATTACATTGTTACATTCATAAAAATAAGAATGTGGAAACTAAAACTACAAACCTTTCTCCTTGTATGCGCTGGACCGTCATCCTCCTCCTCTTCTTCATCTGTTTGTTTGCGGATCGGAGTGTTGTTCGTCAAAGTTTAGTGCAGCGTAAACATTCTAGACTCACATAACTGTACTTAGATCAAAGATCAAAAACATCTCATTGATTTATTAGCTTTAGGTGGAGCATAATGAAAGTTTTCTGGCAAATCAGCAGTCTCGCACGCGAATTTGACCTTTTGCAAGTTTCATTATGAACTTGCTAACTAAAATGTAAAAACGCATCTATGCTCCACAGCACAGCAGACTGACGGAATTGCAATTCGGTCCTACAAATGGCGGCCGCACCACTGTGTGACGTCACATGAAACCCATGAATAGGGTTCAGGTCAGGGAACTGGAATGGCCATAGTAGAAGCTTGGTTTTGTGCCCATTGACCCATTTTTGTGTTGTTTTTAAGTTTTTTTTTTTTTTAAGATTATTGTCCGGTTGGAAGATCCATACATGGCCCATTCTAAGATTTCTAACAGAGTCAGTCACTTTTTTATTTTTTTTATCTGTTGGTATTTGATATAATCAAAGATGCCATGTATCTAAACAATATGTCCAGGACCTCCAGCAGAAATATAGGCCCACAACATTAAAAATACAGCAGTATATTTCATTGTACACATGGGGTACTTTTTATCCCTGTGTGCACCAAACACATCTTGAGTGTTTGTTGCTAAAAAGCTAATTTTTTTGTTACATCTGACCATAGAAGCCAGTCCCATTTGAAGTTCCAGTCGTGGCTGACAACAGAATATGCTGGAGATTGTTTTTGAATGAGAGCATTTTCTTTTCTTGATTTTTTTTTTCTTGAAACCCTCCCAAACAACATGTGGTGTAGGTGCTGTTTGATTTTTTTTTTTTTTTAAGGTTTTCTGACCCTGAGACTCAACTATTTTCTGCAATTCTCCAGCTGTGGTCCTTGGAGAGTCTTTAGCCACTCCAACTCTCCTCCTCACCGTGCATTAGGACGATATAGACACGCGTCGTCTTCCAGGCAGATTTGTAACATTTTCTGTTGATTGGAAATTCTTAATTATTGCCCTGATGGTGGAAATGGGGATTTTCACTGCTCTAGCTCTTTTCTTAAAAGCACTTTCTAATTTGTGAAGCTCAATTATCTTTTGCTGCACATCAG
>NW_015542319.1:363-1072 GCF_001515605.1 Sinocyclocheilus anshuiensis | reverse complement strand
TTGCTGCTCGAGAAACATTTCTGATTATTATCAATGCTGAAAACAATTGTGCTGCCCAATATTTTTGTGGAACCTGTGATGCATTTTATTTTAGGATTGTTTGATGAATAGAAAGTTCAAAAGGACAGCATTTATATGAAACAGAAATCTTTTATATCAGTATAAATGTGTTTTCTGTGACTGTACTGCAGTGTGTTTGTGTGTGTTTGCAGTATGTTGCGGAGCAGCTTCAGGTTCAGAAGCATCCGGTGGTTTGCACGTGTTCTGGTGCAGAGATTCAGGCCGTTCTCTCGGCTCTGCTCACACGGATACAGAAATTGTAAGTTAACTGAGTTAAACAGGGCTTTTGTGAAGAAAGCACTGAGCTTGAAGCGTAGAGTCCAGTGTAATCTGATCTCATCTGTCTGTGTGTGCAGCTGTAACTGTAACTCGTCGATGCCGCGGCTGGTGAAGGTGGCGGTGGTCGGCGGTCAGAGTTATCTGGGATCAGTGCTGCAGTTCTTCGTCGCTCAGCTGGCCAACAAGACGTCTGATTGGCTCAATCACCTCCGCTTCCTGGTCGTGCCTCTGGGTAAGAAAGAGAGAGAGAGAGATAGATAGATAGATATGATTTAGTTAGATGGATAGATATGATTTAGTTAGATAGATAGATAGATAGATAGATAGATAGATAGATAGATAGATAGATAGATAGATAGATAGATAGATA
>NW_015542319.1:0-207 GCF_001515605.1 Sinocyclocheilus anshuiensis | reverse complement strand
GAGATGATAGATAGATAGATAGATAGATAGATAGATAGATAGACAGACAGACAGATAGATAGATAGATAGATATGATTTAGTTAGATAGATAGATGGATAGATATGATTTAGTTATAGATAGATAGATAGATAGATAGATATGAGATACATAGACAGATATGAGATGATAGATAGATAGATAGATAGATAGAAAGATAGATAGACAG
>NW_015542317.1:512-1625 GCF_001515605.1 Sinocyclocheilus anshuiensis | reverse complement strand
TACATATATTTTTTACTAGGAATTTTACTAGGGGAAAAAAACGCTAGATAAATGTTTGATGATACATGTATGCTATATACTTAATGATAATGTGATGCGTTCTGCATTCAACAAGACAATTAGTGAGATAAAATGTAGGGCAGGTTTTTGTTAAAAATCCTTCTTCTTTCAATTTTTGGATTGCTAAGGTATTCAAAACAGAATATGAGAAGTCATTGCACATGCAGAGCAAATTACTACAAATTACATTTTCCCCTTTACAATGACATTCACTGATGAATTGCAGAATAAGAGCAGGAATGTGTATAAAGAAAGTAAATTGGGTGAATTGTGAATCAATGTTGACTTTAATCTTGGAGGCTGTATGTACTGGATTTATTTACAGCAATTTTAAACCTGCCACAATTTCTTATTAAGTCAATCAAAGGCACTTTAAACCCCTCACAGCAAATCAGTGGCGTAAAATGCATTCGGTCCAAGAGTGAGCTTTGAATGCGTCTCGGGCTAAAACCAAGTAATAAACTGAATCCACACGCTGCTTATCTGAGTAGAGTCGAGATCTGTGGCCGTTTCTTGTTTTAACTGAGGCATTTGGCCTTTTGAGGTCGCTATCTGCTTTTACAGACAGAATTTTCTCCCCGTTTTTCTGATAAAACACGCCGTGATTGTGAAATGATCTCATTCAGTGTGTGTGTGTGTTAGGTGCTGGCAGCTCATCTTGTAGGCTGCCTGGAGAATGATGTTATCTTGGGACAAAGCTGAAACTTTCATTCAGGTTAATATGTTGGAGTTTGCTGCACTAGAATGTGGATATGAACACAGGATAACACTAGTTTTATCACTTCACTTCCAATATAGATAGCGACTGTCTGTGTGTGTGTGTGTGTGTGTGTGTGTGTGTGTGTGTGTGGATACACGCTAGAGTAATGCCATCTGCTCGCCTGTTCTTCATATAAAATGGTTTTCATGTCGTACCTTTGAGGAAGGAGAGATTTCAGAGTGATTTTAAAGTCATTTCATAGATTGACATTTACTTCCACCTGGTGTGGACTCAGAGTGAGTTTAGCGGTGAGAGAATGTTCTTTCATTTCTGCACGGCAGATGGTCACCAAT
>NW_015542317.1:0-174 GCF_001515605.1 Sinocyclocheilus anshuiensis | reverse complement strand
AATTCTGCCGAACTACTGTGGAGTTTAATGGCAGCGTTCATATCAGCATAAAGCCATAAAGAGAGCACTGCGGCTTTGCAATTTTTTGGTTTTGATGGTTATTTGAAATGGGCATGAAAACTGACCCTTTTTTTTTTAATGCATCTATATATGTACATACATACATATATATAT
>NW_015542316.1:0-565 GCF_001515605.1 Sinocyclocheilus anshuiensis | reverse complement strand
GAGTCGCTATGTTAGCAATAATAACGCTACCTGCTTGACGAAAAGGTTTGCCAGGTGTTTTACAACAAAACCCTCCCAATTACTACCCAAAACTTGCCCAAACTAACCGCGTTTCGACGGGGTACTTCAAATGGCGTCTTTGACGACAGCATTCTTTAAAAATTATTTGCATTCCGATCTTGACATCAAAAGGCACAAACATTTTTTTTTTCTTTTATTCCATGGATTTTACCCATTTACCTCCACTTGTTCCCAGTGTTTTTCTGCAACCACTATGCGCGCGCAGCTGCAAGTGACGTAACTGTGACGTCTATTCTAAATTGGTCTATAGGTCTATCATAATAGGCTTGTTTGAGATGAGCAAAATCTGCGCAGAACCGATCACCGGTGATCACCGCGAGATGCCGGTTAGAAAAGTGTCCGAGTTACGTCCGACTTGCTCTGATGTCATGCTGACGTGTGGCAAAAAACTCTCGACGGCGAGGCGGCTGTGTCGGATTGTGCAGTCGAGCGCATTTGATCTCCACCGACTGCGCTGATCAAAAGCATGATGGGAAACGACTGA
>NW_015542315.1:352-1456 GCF_001515605.1 Sinocyclocheilus anshuiensis | reverse complement strand
CACCTGGCTACTGTTGTAAAATGTTGAGAGATTCAAACAAAAAATTATAAATAAATAGAACAAAATAAAAAGAATAAAGACGTCGCTAGCTGAAGTGCAAGTGTCTGAGAGTGCAAGTGCCAGGCTGCAGCCAGACCCTTCTCGAAATAACAGTCAGAATAAATGTGTCAGAGCTTTTTCTTTTTAATTTTTTTTCAGCCTTGATAACCCCAGTCCTCATTCATTTTTATTGCACTGAAAAGAACAGCTGGGATAATCAGCAAAATTATTTTGTGTGTGTGTGTGTGTGTGAGTGTGTGTGTGTGTGTGTGTGTGTGTGTGTGTGTTTTCTACATTTGTTTTTTATTGTAGTGTCACATCAATCATTTGTATTATTATTATCAAAAGTTCTTCATGAATCATGTTTGTAAAAAGTACGTCATTCATTTTTCTCTATTGTTTTTCTGCATAAATAAAACACGATGAGAAATGAACTTGAGATCAGAATTGAATCGATGTTTGTATCATGAATATAATCGATTCCTCACAAGACAGACATGAGCTTCAGGAGAGTTTCTGACATTATAACATAAAACATTAATCATAGCATTTCATAAAATATATTGTAACTACAGAAAAGCTGTATTAAATTATTATGGGATCTCTTTCAAGCGGTGATTTTATTTACTATTATAACAAATCAATAAAGAAATATGTTATGATTACAATAATACTATTGTACTCTTAAATAAACCGTATGTATGCATGTATTATTATTATTAATAATAATTATAATAATAAATATTAATGTAATTAAATGTTGTATTAGATTTTATACCAGTAAAAAAAACAACCTCTTATTGCAATAATGATATTGCACTTAAAGGGTTAGTTCACCCCAGAATTAAAATTATCCCATGTTTTACTCACCGTCACGGCATCCTAGCAGTATATGACTTTCTTCCTTCAGACGAATCTACTCGGAGTTATATTAAAAAATGTTTTTGATCTTTCAAGCTTTAGAATGGCACTCAGCGGGTGTTGCAGGTCATCAGTCCAAAACAAATAAAATTAAACGCATACATCCATAGTAAAACGTGCCTCACACGGCTCCGGGGGGTGAAC
>NW_015542315.1:0-312 GCF_001515605.1 Sinocyclocheilus anshuiensis | reverse complement strand
CCGGGGGTGAACAAAGGCCTTCTGTAGCGAATCCATGCATTGTTGTAATAAAAATATCCATATTTAAAAACTTATAAACACGTTTTTGTGGCTTCCTCTAACTGTCGTATGCGCGTTCACGAGAGAGTGCCTTTCCGGCGGATGACGTAGGACGTATGCTTAGCGTGAGCAGTGACGAACTTTTGATTTTTTTAGTGATTTTTCTTAAATTACATACAAATTCATGTAAAATTATGAACAATATCTGTAAATTAACAACTTGACCAGTATTTTAAGGATTATATCATTAATGACAAATTACAGTATTTCTCA
>NW_015542314.1:0-1138 GCF_001515605.1 Sinocyclocheilus anshuiensis | reverse complement strand
TGTGTGTGTGTGTGTGTGTGTGTGTGTGTGTGTGTGTTGGTTTTTATTTTTTATGACCGGCTGTACATTTGAAACTGGAGTCAGAATAACTAGCCGAAAGAAAGTAAAAAAAATAAAAACGTTTTAATACCTTTACAGATTTTTACAGAAGCGCCAGACGAGATACATGCAAAATCCCTCATTTTATGTATATTTAAATGGTAGTTCCCCTCCCACCCCACCCTCCGAAATTTTTTTTAAACGTGTCATTTACTCATTTCATTCTGTGGAAACATTAGAGAAGATATTTTGAAAAATGTCGCTGATTAGTTGCCAACATTCTTCAAAAAAAAAAAAAAATTATATGTGTGTATGTAAATGTGTATATGTTCCACAGACAAGAGAATGTAGGGAAGAAAAATACAGATTTTGAAGCTGCATTAGGGTAAATTATGACAGAATTGTAATTTTTGGGTTAACTTTTCAATTTTTAGCGATTTATCTCAGCAACTTCAAAAAGTTTTAAAAAGCTAAATTAGGCCATACCATCTAACTTGCATCAATCTATAAGCATCAGAGATTGTCACATGAAATCTCTTTAAAATCAAAGTAAGAGTTAATCATTGTATTTGGAAATTACTTGGTGAGGTTTGTGACTCACTAAGTGTTTAGAACGAAGAACATTTGGAAAGGAAAGAGGACATTTACATTTTCAATGCATATTGGACATTGTTCATTAAATAAATGTTTGCATAGAATAGGGAAACATGAAACTGGAAATTGTGACAAATGTGGACAAATAGAAATCATAGAATACATGCATATGAAAAGTGATACATGTGAAAGAGCAAGATTTCAAATAATTCAAGCTTTAAGATCTTTGGGAATAAATAATTTGTCACTCCAGGTTCAGTTAAGAGAATGCCCAAAGCAATCAAGAATATATCATACATTTATTACAAGGCAGATCAATAGAATTTAGAAGGGGCATCATTCTGAGGGGGCACGGGTATGTACATACATACAGTGCTGCTTGAAAGTTTGTGAACCCTTTCGAATTGTCTATATTGCTGCATAAATATGACTCAAAACATAATCAAAATGTATTTTTTTGAATGTGAATTTAATAGAAACATTGTAAGTTACTAATTATAACACT
>NW_015542313.1:0-1718 GCF_001515605.1 Sinocyclocheilus anshuiensis | reverse complement strand
GAACAGCTTGTAACACTCCAAAGAGAAAGGAAAACTTGAAATCGCATCATATGACCCCTTTAAAATATAATCATATATAACGTGTCATGCAGGCACTTCTGGCTATTGTTGTTCTGGTAATATTGTTCTATGTACTGTTTTTCACTTGGTAATTTATAGTTTTTTAATTGCAAAAACCATAAATTGGACAGAAGTTGACAGTAAAATTGCATATAATGTGATGTTAAACAATTTAGCAGCTTTTTACTATAGCAATTTTCTGCAAACATTTTATTGCAGTGTGCATTAGATATAAAGTTAATTAATTGCATTAGTTAAATTATACATACATACATATATATATATATATATATATATATATATATATATATATAACATTAGTTAGCTAGACAATTCCCATTTAAAATATAATTGTTTTACATGGAGAGGTAAGTTCCAGGGAGTTTGTCAGTGTTTTTCTTGTCTGTCAGATGTGGAAGAGATTCAGCAATCAATAATTCAGGATGCGATTTTTTGTTGTATGATTAAAGTAATTGGTAAACTCTATGTATACATAATGCATATGTTTTATTACGAGGTGAAATTGATTTTTTTTCTTTTTTTTGTTTCTTTTTTTTTCCAGACATCACCCTGAGAAATTATTACAATTGGAATGGTGCTGACTCTGAATAAGAATGTGAATAAGAATAAGAATGTGGGCACCCAAATAGTTTCTGGTTCCCATTGACCTATATAGTATGTATTTATTTATTTTCCATACCATAGAAGTCAATGGGGACAGGCACTGTTTGGTTACCCACATCTTTCAAAATCTCTTCTTTGAACAGAAGAAAGAAACTCATACAGGCTTGGAATAACTTGAGGGTGAGTAAATGATGACAGATATTTCATTTTTTGGGTAAACTATTCCTTTAAGTTTAATATTTATGCTGAGGGGCTAGTTCAAATCCTTAAACATATGTATAAGCAAAAATAATATTGATGAGATAAAAATAACAGAGAATAGTAAAACTGATCTAGAGGCCTCCTTAATTAAGAAACAAGATGTCCTTAACCCTATAGTGTAAATTATGTTTCTGACTATATGTGTTGTGATAAGCCATCTTGAACACTAGATAATCTTATCCGTTCAAAGAACATGATACTACTACACTGATACCAAAAGCCACTCCTTTCAATCTACTGTCCTTCATTTCCAAAGGGAGCTACTGAGCCGAGCCCAATAGTCCTCTGGCCAACTGTCAGCGCGGCCGATAAGACTACAAAAGAGTCAGTCAGCGGCATAGTGCAACTCAACTATAACAAAAGAGGACACAGAGAGTTCTCGCTGCCTATCCATCTAAAAAGATCTACTCTTTGAGTGAAAAGATCCCAGCTTTACTTTCAAGGCTTTAAACCGCGGTACAGGTGTCAAGGACGGCAGGCCTTTGTGTTCATGCCACATGGGTCATGTCCAAACAAATCGGCCAACAAACCCCATGACTGGCGCATCAATCAGAGGGTGAGTGATGTGAGAAGTGTATTTTCTTTTTTCATTTAAGGTAGTGACAGATGCACTGGTGGTTACATAGGAAATGAGAACCATTTGTTCAGCTCTACCACAGGGGAAGGATTCATCCAGATTTATTTTTAGGAACAGAAATGGTTCAAGCAGGCCCTTAGGTCTCTTTGACTGTCTTCTATTCTACCTATATGTCTCCTTCTTGCTCTCACTTGCC
>NW_015542312.1:0-1651 GCF_001515605.1 Sinocyclocheilus anshuiensis | reverse complement strand
ATACATATTTTTATTTAAACTCTCATCAGCATCAGATGAAAAAAAAAATTGGGTAGTAGACAGTATATAATAGCTATTCCCTATGATTTACCTCCTCACTGCACAGTTGAGCTTTGTTGTCTGGCTAAATAATGAAATTGTGATTTGAGAATATGGAGCGTCACAGGCAGAATTGTAATCTGTGTCTCCCCTATGGGCTTTATTAATAGGTGAGCCAGAATGAGAGAAGGCTTAAGCTTCTGTACGATTCGGTATGACCTAGATATTCTGAATTTCTCTGACCCACATCCAATTCACTACAGGCTCCACTGTGCACTATACAGCAGGCTCTTTCTCTTCCATTATACCAGAAATGAATGGCTCTGAATCTCCATTAGAAAAACTCACTGTGGCATGTTGCATTCTTTCTCCCCCTTTGGACTAGACATGCAAACCAAAAGCAATGCTTTAGACTGGTCTTTGATAGTATAGAGGAATTGCTTGGCATGATTTTGATGATATAATTGACAACATATTAAATATTAAACATGAGGATAGATGGAATGACTATCATAATAGGTGCAATGATGCTTATGAACACAGAAAAAGGGATATAATTGGAATTGTGTTTATATTGTATTGCAAAACACTTTTGCTGCTATTTAGGTGGGATACGGGTAAGGTTAGGCACAGGTTTAGTGGTATGGGTAGGTTTAAGGGTGGGTTAAGGGTAGGGTTGGGTATCGTTTGGGTTTTTTACGATACCGGTGCGATAAAATCGATACTTTTAAAACGGTACGGGTGCCTAAACGGTGCCTGAACCGATACTTAAAAAAATAAAAATAATACCCAAAATAGGATGGATTGGCCATTATTGAGCGTTATGCTCAAACAGCAACGTTACAGACTAGCTAAAGTTGAAAAAGTGAAAAAGCATAATAGGACCCCTTTAATATCTGTTTCATTCATACTGGAAGCCAGAGGGCGCCCTCGCGCATAAACTCCACATGTGCATCACAGAAGGAATAGGACTCAGGAAATCCCTATACTCTTTGCTAATATGGACAAAGGCATTGTTATCGCTATAACTGAGTAAACAGAAGATATAAACATTTTGAATGATAATTCAATAAAACACTCGACTGCGACAATGTATAGTTTATCTGTGTCATTCCAGCCATCTTTGGTATTTTCATCATAATTAAGTATATTTATAATTAGGGATGCACCGATACCGATACTGGTATCGGTATCGGGCCCGATACTGGTCTCCTGTGCTCGTACTCGTACTCGTTAAAATGCCCCGATACCAAACGCCGATACCACACAGCATGTGATAAGCGCCATATTCAGACAAAGAAACACCAAAAACAGAACAACAGACAGCAGAAAGGAGTTAAGGATGTCTACTACGAAGTATATGTATGCAATGAATATAATGTTAAACATTCAGTATTAACGGCTGTATAGCTGATGTGCGCAAGCTGATAAACAAAGCACACTGAGTGGATTGAGCGCGCGGCGGCGCAGATGCGCGAGCTTGTCGAGTGAATATACCTTTCTCACAGACATCACTGGAAAGTTTGTAGTTCGGTCGGATATGTCAAAACAAGTAAGTAAAACATTACACAAGTTACTTAACGGTAGGGAGAGAGAGAGAGCGAAAGAAAGA
>NW_015542311.1:0-696 GCF_001515605.1 Sinocyclocheilus anshuiensis | reverse complement strand
TAGAGGTCATTTGCCAATTTAGCAGACATTACAAACAATGCCAATATCAGATATTTATGGAATATACATGCGTGTATACCAATTTTTCATAATTGAATGGATCGTTTTGAATGTGATGGCTTACACGATGAAAAATGATTGAGAAGTTGTGAAGAGTTTGACAGTTTAAGTGAGAATCGGCTCATCAGTTTTGATCAACAAGCCATATGCAATTAGTTGTTGTGCAAACTGCAGACAATTGTACTTACTGTTTGCACACATGTGCTAAAGCATTTGCAATTTGCTCAAATCAATAAGAAATTCCAATCTGATGTGAACAAGAAGCTAATTGTTCAGGGATCTGAACTTATTGTTTCGGGAAAAAAAAGTTTCATTCGAGAATTGAGCCAAAGCAATTGAGAAAAACTGTAATCACTGTACTAAATGACAATGTAAAGCTAACATCTGTAATTTACTTTATATTTATTTTCATTGCAATGCAATCTAATATAAATGTAAAAATAAATAAATACAGATATACATAAATAAATAATACATTAAAATAAATGAATGGATGAATGAATGAATGAACAAACGAATGAACGAACGAACGAACGAATGAACGAATGAATGAATGAACGAACAAATGGGTGAACGGATGAACGAATGAATGGTTATAGATAGATAGATAGATAGATAGATAGATAGATAGATAGA
>NW_015542310.1:707-868 GCF_001515605.1 Sinocyclocheilus anshuiensis | reverse complement strand
AATGCCTCGTTTGTAATGGGTTTTAATGTTGTCTCGTCGCTCCGGTCGCACACGGCATCAACAGTATGTGAGGGGCGTAACATTTCCGTCTCATGCTTGAGGTATTCAGCCAATCACAACGCATTGGATAGCTGGCCAATCACAGCACACCTCGCTTTTTC
>NW_015542310.1:0-548 GCF_001515605.1 Sinocyclocheilus anshuiensis | reverse complement strand
ATAAACACATTTCATTACACCAAATACACAAAATAATGTTCTTTTTAGCAGCATCATATGACCCCTTTAATAGTGGCAGTGTCACCACTGAGGAATTCAAGGTCAGGCTGTGGTGGATGTGCACAGTGCGCATTAACTGTGGTCAAACATTTTGGTCACTTGTGGTGATGTCAAAGAGTGGGAGAGGCTCGAAAACAATGCTGTGAAGGATAGACTTACAATCTTTGCAATAGCACGCACTGTACAGTAGAGCCCTAGATCATGAAATTTTCAGCAAATCTTTCAAAAACTTTCAAAACTGTTTTATGGAGTTTTTGTCTACTGACTGTTTTTGGAAAGACGTTTCGTCAGCTGAACAATCGGTATGTTGATAAACAACAGTAAAATCCATTGATCACCTTGTACCTCTATTCCAGCCTCATTCCAGTCAAAAATTAAATAATGTGCTACCCTGACTAAGGTTTATTAGAACTTAAATGCAGTTGTTGGGCACAACAAGCTTAATTAAAATATAAAATATCTGAAACTAAAATATATATATATATATA
>NW_015542309.1:852-1332 GCF_001515605.1 Sinocyclocheilus anshuiensis | reverse complement strand
TATATATATATATATATATATATATATATAATTTATTTATTTTTTCTTTCTAATTAATGTGAGCTATGAGATTTACATCTAGTGGCTATTTAAATTCATGCAGGGCTATGTTTTTATGAGTGCAGTTATTGTTTTCCAAAACTCTACGATGTCTGTCTTGGCCATACAAGCGTATAGCTTGTGTTTTATTTGAGGCAAATTAAGTGGTTTTGATTGTGATATGCCTCTTATGTCAGCCACAGTTACATTTCTCATTATGCGGATCGTTTGGTGGGTGGTTTGTCAAGCAGTAAAATGCGTAATGAGCCGTTGTGTGCCGCTGCAGTGTAAATTTGTAAAGTTTTATGATTTATGTCTTTAAAAAGACAATCCTGCTCATATGTATGCACACCCACACTATCCCATCATTCAGAGGCCGTGAATAAAAACACTTCTTTAAATGATCAGTCTCTGGCACTGAAGGATCCGCAAAAGAGCGAT
>NW_015542309.1:0-794 GCF_001515605.1 Sinocyclocheilus anshuiensis | reverse complement strand
GCGTCGTGATTGAGCGAGTTTGCTGGAAGAACCTCAGAATGCTGTCTGTCAGTCCTTACCAGATAAATGCTATCTCTGATCTATTTTCTCTTTTGCAAAACAAGTGTGAAAAAAGTGTTTTCACAGTCAGCGGATGGCATGTGCATGTATGGAGGAGCGTCGTGCATGTTAGTAGTTTTTTATCAGTCAACACCTATAATAAAAGCAGCTCCGTGTTTCCCGACAGCGTGTTGCCCTGTGAGAGTCTTCTGTGAGCGTGTTATGAAATATTAGTGAAGCGTCTGCAGAGCGGCCCGTGGCACAGTGAAAGATGGTTTTTAAATGGAGCGAATGAGTGCAGAGTGTGTTGTTTTGAGAGCACATGCAGGCGTCCTGGCAGATTTTTTTTTGAAGTGCGCTTAGCAGCATGTTTGCGAGTGACCTGCATGTTGATGATTCGGTATTAATCAAGTCAGACAGAGCCGACTGTTAAACGAGGGTCTTAAAAGCATTAGACTGCATCAAAGGGAGAGATATCATACCCGGGCCAGTTATGAAATTCCTTGATCTGCACAGCAAAACAGTTTGATAGCGCTTCATTGCAACTAACAAACAAGTACCATGGTAGGGCCAAATGAAATCCATTTTATTCTTTCCCAAATTCCTTTTTTTCCCCTCCGCATTCCGTTTTTTTGTTTTATTTTTTTCTGGATTCCGTTTTTTTTTTCTACACTCTGTTTTAATGGTTGAATGAACTTTTATTCATCAAAAGCGTGCCTAATTAATTGAAATCATAAACATTTTGCTTATTAACT
>NW_015542308.1:1328-1594 GCF_001515605.1 Sinocyclocheilus anshuiensis | reverse complement strand
ATAATAAATACAAAAAAAAAAAAGTATCAAAACCTAAGGCTTGTATCAGTAATTTTTATTGAGTTTTGAGAGGGGAAAAAGTAAAAAGATAAAAATCCATTAATGAAAATCAAAATCAGATATTTAAAATCTAAATTTCACTCTTCTTATACAATGAAAAATGTTTTGATCTATAAAAGTTCAACTTTAAGTCCAAACTATACTTTGTATGTCACTTTATATTAATAAAAATAATGCAAATAAAATTAAATAATAAAAAAATAACA
>NW_015542308.1:0-1211 GCF_001515605.1 Sinocyclocheilus anshuiensis | reverse complement strand
TACAGCAGCATTGTTACTGTTAGCTAAAACTATTGTAAAAAAAAATACAAATTAGATGAAAATGTAAAAGTAAAAACTAAAATTTTGCCTTCGCAACTAAACTGAAACTAAACTAAATAAGTATACTAATAAAACTGCATTTAATACAAAGCTATAGAAAAACTTAATAAAAATGACTTTAAAAAAGTACATAAAATGACTCAAACCTAATTTATATATATATATATATATATATATAAACAAAATATTCAAATACACAAATATTCAGGACTCAACAAAATCCCACTGATGGTTTTTCTCCCTATTTGCCGAAGCGAAACCTGGAAACTTCCACCATTGCTTAAAAATAATATCAGCCACACGCCATTCTAACATCTTAACATCTGATATTTCCCCTCCTGCTGTTTCCCTAACCACTGTCAGCGAGATCCTTAACGACTCGCGCCAATCAAAGCTGACATATCACAGAATGAGATCACTTGGAGAAAGCAGAATTCAAAAAGAAGAAGGAAAAGACAGAGAAGCATTTCTTATATTTGTAAAGCTCATGTATGTATAATGCATGCTTCTTTTCTTAGAATTACAATAAAAGACACTGCAAGAATCTGAAACTGGATGTGCAGCGGTTTGCATGACATATTCAGCGTAATACAGTATAGCATGCACTGAGCTGCAACTTTATACTGTATCTGGGTTTAGAAATGTCAGTTTCTCTTTCAGTTGCACTTGAACACATTATTCACAAGATAGAAGCAAAGCCTGGGGCAAGTTGTCACGAGGTCAATATCTCGGTAACTATGAAGTTCAGTTACACTAATATTTTTCTCTAGCACTTTATGCTTATGTCCAATTTGTGAGAAGAGCCTTTAATGCATAATTTAATCACTGATAATATAGTAATAATTAAAAATATTTTTTGAAAAATGTGAATTTCAAAAATTCTGTCATTCATTAAACAATTTACTATATATTACAACTGTATATAAGCATCTATACCCATACAAAAATAAACACATACATATTAATTGAAAAAAAATAAATAAATAATAAAATTAAACAAAATTTTTCTCTCTTCCTGAATGACAAAACCATTTTTAAACTATATTTGTGGTTTGCCAAATTTTTTAGAAAATATATTAAATAGCCTATAATGCATAATTTAATAACTGATAATATATTAAATGAACATATATTGTGCAATATGGTCTATA
>NW_015542307.1:0-585 GCF_001515605.1 Sinocyclocheilus anshuiensis | reverse complement strand
CCATAGATCTATGCCACAGGCAAGGGGCGGAAAACTAGTCTAAACGGTGTTCTCAACTTGGATGTCAACATTTTTTTGGGGAACAAAACGTAGTGTAAAAATCTATAATATTCTATCTGTAAGGAATAATTACTCCTTAGAAAGTTCGTCATCCAGTCAGATTCAAGCAGTCAACAGCCCTGTAGTTTAAACTATAATATTCTATCTATCTATCTATCTATCTATCTATCTATCTATCTATCATCTCTTTTGAACTTTCTATTAAAAGAAAAAAAATAATTTATTCTGAGAAATCCTGAAAAAAAAATGTATCAGCGTTTCCACAAAAATATTAAGAAGCAACTGTTCAACATTAATAATAAAAAAATTAAATTTCTTGACCACAAAAATTATTAACAGATTACACTGTAAAAGCAGACAACTATGGAAGTCAGTTTCCGCCACTGAATAAAAAAAAAAAGAAAAAAAAAAAGGGTAATTGCAACTTTTGTATAAAGTCAGTATTGCGTAATAGAAACTCGCAATTCCAAGAAAAAAATTATAAAGTCACAATTGTGACTTTTTTTCTCAGAATTGCGAGTTTAT
>NW_015542306.1:352-859 GCF_001515605.1 Sinocyclocheilus anshuiensis | reverse complement strand
GGGGCAAAAACAAAAGTGTTGCGTTTATAATTTTGTTTAGTATAATTTAGATCTGTAATTGATAACCTTTTAAAGATGTGCCCCTCCAAGACAAGTCATGACATAATGATAAATTAACAAGTCATGAATTCATGTTACTTTATAAGTAATTAATTGAATTAGGCCTAATTCAAGTGAGCCACATTTTTCTTATTTTGCTTTCAGCCAAGTTACACATTTTTTATTTATTTTTTATATGGTGCACCCACTTTACAGATTGCTCTTGGCAAAGCAAAACAGACAATAGAGATACAAAAGCAGAAGATTGTTCATCTTCAGGAAAAAGTTGACTCTCTAACAGATGACAAAAAATTTCTCAGATTAAGATTCGGAGGATGGTACGCAATAGGGTCATGAACTTGCTTTAATGGGGTCATATGATGCGATTTCAATTCCCCTTTCTCTTTGGAGTGTTACAAACTCTTGGTGCATAAAGAAGATCTGTAAAGTTGCAAAGACTAAAGTCTC
>NW_015542306.1:0-178 GCF_001515605.1 Sinocyclocheilus anshuiensis | reverse complement strand
GATTTGCATAACACCACCCAAATGTTCACGCAAAGAAAGAAGGCGTAACTTTTATTTTCGCTGTTGTATTGTTGTTGCCGCCGCCGCCATGTCGTGAAGACGCTGTGTGTTTCCTTGTGAAAGCAAAACTACATTGTTTGGCCCTCCAAAAGAGGACGATATCCACTTCGTCATGCCT
>NW_015542305.1:6961-7092 GCF_001515605.1 Sinocyclocheilus anshuiensis | reverse complement strand
GTACTGTGTAATATTAATTAAATACATGTACTTACTATATAGTTAGGGTTAAGATTAGGGTATGTAATTAGTAATTATGCATAATTAATTGTTATTATAATAGTAAGTACATGTAACATGTAACAAGGGCA
>NW_015542305.1:0-6723 GCF_001515605.1 Sinocyclocheilus anshuiensis | reverse complement strand
TATATATATATATATGTATTACAACACCTAAACTAAATATGGTTACACTTTATTTTAAGGTGTCATTGTTACAGGGTATTTATTCATATAAGTACTGTGTAATATTAATTAAATACATGTACTTACTATATAGTTAGGGTTAAGATTAGGGTTACTTGTATGTAATTATGCATAATTAATTGTTATTATAATAGTAAGTACATGTAACATGTCTAACAAGGACCCAAAATCTCACTGTGTGATAACATTTCAGTGTGATTTTATGCTTCATTAGTCTTATAGTAGTATCTCCTAATTGTGATTTTTTTTATCACACAATTATAATTTATATCTCACAACGTGTCTCTATTTCAAATTTCATATTTTTAGTTACCTGTTTTGATTTTTTAGGCTGAAATGGACTTACAGCTTCTTTACCAAATGTTTACCTAAATGTTTATTAAAAGTTATATATCTAATACTAGCACAAATTATACATTACCTATTAGTATGTGCTGTCTACTTCATTAAAATAATCATAAGTATTAAGATTTTCATATGTAAAAAAAAACGATGTAACTACAATATTGTTGTATTACTGTTATATATTGTTACATCTCAATAAACAGATTGTTAAAAAGTATTGTTAAAAGTATTAAGATTTGTTGTGAGTTCTATTGGCATTGTGATAAAAAGGAATCACATGTATTCACATTACAGGACTTCTAGCAGATAATAATGAATGACTTTGAATTTTGACCAACAGTATTCACCCAAATATTGATCCAACTGGCCTAACAAGAGTTGTCTGCACAAACAGTTTCTTATTGGAGAATGTTGCTGATTTGTTTAGTTTGCTAGCTCCCAGCATGCATTGCAGTGTGAATAAATTATGCAGTTGGTGTTATAGGATTTTTTTTTTCTGTTTGCAGGCTTTATTTATGCTGTTGTTATTTTTGAAACCACTGTTTAGTGTTTTTCTTGTGTGCATTATTTCTTGTTTTCTTGCGTTTTACTTTCAGAGATAGGTCACCCCAAAATAAAAATGATCATAATTGACTCACCCTATTGTCATTCCAGGCCTGTATGACTTTCTTTCTCCTGAGAAACATAAAAGATATTCTGAGAGATATTCTTTTTGTTTTGTTTTGTTTTGTTTTTGTCATTCGTAGAAGTCCGTAGTCACATTCACTGTTTGGTTGCCAAGATTCTTCAAAATTTATCTTTTTTGTCATCCGCAGAAGAAAGAAAGTCATACAGGTTTGGAATGACATGAAAGGTGAGAATAACAGAATTTTTCGGTGAACTATCCCTTTAAAGATGTTTGTTCTTTCTTCTTCAGAGGCACAAATAGCTCTCAAACGGCTTATAAATGTCATATAAAACATGGTTTAATCAAACGGCTTATAAATGTCATATAAAACGTATAATAATTAAGCTGTTACTTAAAAATGTGGTGCTAAATAATAAAATTCATTTGAATTAAAATAGCTCTTTAGGATTCCTAATAAAAGTTAGGAAGATGCATACCTTGATTTACTTTAAACGTTTCTCAACAATTCTCTTTTCTTCTGTTTCTTTTTTTTTTTCTTTCTTTCTTTGCCCTCTAAGACCCCAAGACCACTCACTTCAAAAAAGCATCAGGTTTATCCCAATTGGCAATGGAAGTACAAGGCAGCCTCTTCCTGCCTCTGTGCCAACATAATTATTTTTTTCTGCGGGCACAATACAAAACAACAAAAACAACAGCGAATGGAAGAAGAGTGACATCATTTGACATTTGCCTTGAATGGCTAAGCTATTGCCTGAAGAAAAGAAACCCTCTGCCTCCAAAAAAACGCCTTCGACCCTATTTCTCCCTCCCTTCTCCGCTCCACAGTGATGTGCCCCGCTCGACTCGGGGGAGACAGCAGTGGAGGGGCAAGGGGAGAGAGGGTGCGAGGAAACGCTTTGGAATGTGCTGGAGAAGAGAAGGGGGGCAGTGAACCCTCCAGTGGAAGGCCCCCCCTTCTTCTTCTTCTCTCAGTAGACACTTGGAGCTGTCTTTTGTCTCAAGGGCCTGAGTCTACAGTGTGTTGTTAGGACAACCAACAGGAACGGACGCCTGACAAAGTACAAAAAGGGAAACCACACACACACAGATTGGAGAAAGCAAAGAGGGAGAGAGGGACAGAGCAAGTGCAGGATGTCCTGGTGAGGTGTTCATTAGAATGAAGGAGAAAGATGAAGGAAGAGTAGCCACACACACACACACACACACACACACACACGCACACAAGCATATTTTACGGCTCTCCCACTCCCAATGTCTCTCTTGTACTATTAGAAGCAGAAAGAAACTGCTTTCTGGCGGTATTTGAAAAGAGGGTTAAAAAAGGCCCTATTCAGCGGCCGCAGCCCTTTATTAACACGCGCTTCTGTAACAGAAGAGGGGGGAAAATCCCCCGCGCGCACGGAGGTTGGTCTCGTGCTCAGGTATGATGTCCTTTCTGTTCTCGCTGCTCGCCTGCCATTGGTCGTCCCGGCTCCGGGGGAGGGGGCCTGTCCGCTCCCCACCCCTCCTCGCGGCGGCCCCCTCGTCGCTGTCTGCGCGAGAGTGAATGGAGGAGCGCACAGCACAACGCTGCTCAAACTCCGACCGGCTGAGTGACTGCCTGACTGACGCTGCTGTGCCCCGTGAAAGCGGCGCTCTGATTGGGAGAGGCGACATCCACCTGCTGGCTCACAGTCGCTACTACCGATACCTATTCGCGATCATCCGAACTGAGGCACTGGAGCTGGAAACACGGGCATTTGGGTCGGGATGACGTGTTCCGAGCCATGCTTTGGAATGAGGAATGCCGTTCCGCTAACTTTTCTCCTCCGCCGCTTCTGTATCGCAGACTTCTCCCCTCCGGAGTCTGGAGCAGTTCATCATCTCTCTCATGTCAGACTGCTGCGCCATGGCTCCTCTCATCCGGTCACTGATATTATCGATCAAGGGCTTCTCTGTCTAGCTCTGTCTGACTCACTTATCTCTTACAGGGCAAACTCGAGAAAAATGAGGCTACGTCAAACTGTTAAAACAGAAAAGCAGGTACTAGTATGGTACGCAATTTTAACATTAAACAAATGTAACACAATTAGAATTTGTAGCAATTAGTATTCATTATTATATTGCTAATACATATTTTTTAATTACTAGGAATTCATTTAATGGTGAGTAGTCTACTGCCTTATTCTACATTTGATCAATAATACTTTTCTTTCCATAGGTTCTGCTGTAACATATTCCTATAGGCTACTGATTATAATCTATTAAACTAGTCACTAGTAATTCTTTTTGTATTCGTCACTGTCCTGAGTAACATGTACCATTGTCATTGGTAACAAATTACACACTTCTTGTAATTGAAACCTATGAAGATTTGTGGTTCAAATATCAGCTGTTTTTTTCTAACTAGTATGTACTTGCAATTGATGATACCGATTCCACTTTTACTAGTTTTACCTATTCATTATGTAGTAGGTATTTTTTAGTTATAGTAACTATCCCTATGTATTCTAGTTTGACTAGAACCTAAAATACTAGCACCTATGAGACATTAGCCTACTAGTAGCATTTTTAATCTTGCTAGTAATATGTTTATTGCAAGATTAGTATTACATTTAAAGTGAATTAGTTTCAGTAACCTAGTAGTCTAATATTTGCAACATTAAAAAGGAATTGTAATAGTAAAAAGCAATTGTAACTAGACAGGTTTCATGAAATGAATGTTAATGCAGCTTGCCATAGTAGCCTGCCAGTGTGTAGTGAACAGAAATGTTGCAGGAATGTCACACGGACGTTTCCAGTCGTTTCATCATCATGCGTTGGTCATTCTAATGTCATGTATGACACGGTGACGACTTGCGCTGCTGGTTTTTACGCACCGAACTGCACGCCAGCAGCCGAAGAACACAGCTCGACCTTCATCGCGATTTATAGTTTTCCTTTTATACCATGTACCTTGTATTTGATCTATTTTACAAGTTTTTTTCCTATGTAGAGTGGCTTGTCGGTTTGTAGCCTACTCCTCCTGTTGCGCGTTTAGGTTGGAGATAAAAGACTCAGTCGCCAGCGTTTTCCCCTTTTACTCTCAGACATCGCAATGGCTGGACAACAGGTGCATGTGCCGGAGATCCGTGTTATAATCAGTGTATCGACTGTTGCCATTAACCTCAAAATGCATCGGTTTTGCTACAATAATGTAAATGTTAATTATTTAATTCACAAAAACTGCGGTTTCTTCTCACACTTTGGCGTGGACATTTTAGAAATCTAGCGCTATTTTTTTAAGTTTAGGGATATGACGTTATTTTTGTCGATGTGGTATCGGAAAGGTTGTCCTGTAATGGTCACAACGGTAGTGCCATTATATAAGAGCCCGGCAGACTTGTAATACCGTACTTGTCCACAGGAGGTCGCGCTACACCATAAAACGGAGGAATTGCGCTTTCTGAGAATAGGTAAAAAAAAAAAAAAAAAAAAATATTAGATATCATCTTATTGCAAAATATTTCATAGTTAAAAGATTAGGCAGTATTGTTGTGTGTAAATGCTTGAAAGAGACCTCGATTGTTGCTCTTTGCCCCGTATGGCTTTTTATTCCTATCTGAGAATGCTCAGGACTCATATAGGGATGGAAGCCATGCAGGGCTGGGGGACTGTGTCGACATGGAGACTCGGTGCCAACAGCCCTCTTTATATGCCAGTCATGTGACACACATACACCTGTCCTGGCATCGGTCCGGGCACAGATGCCCATTGAGTCTGGCTGGCTGCAGGGAGAATATCTGATTCTGCTCTGCCAATCAAGTCCACAGACGGTTCTCTGAAGTCTCACACTCGCACACACACACTGGCTGGACATCTGCTGCCAAGTGACGCTAAAACAGCTGTTCATTTGCATCAGCACCACCAGGTACACACACATAGGCATACACACACACACACACACACACAAAGTCAGGCCCAAATGTTAATGAACTTGACTGAATGAGGTTAATGTCCTATAGAATGCAAACTGCAGCAATTTTAAATATAAAGAAACACACAATTTTATATTATCACTTCTTGTCTGTGCTATAGATGACAAGCTAGTATCACCACATCATTAATATGATCATATGATCATCCTATGATATGTTTGAAACAGCCCACACTGATTATCTGTGTCCCCTCATGTGTCTATCACGACTCAAATCTGAACAAACTAAATGGGAAACCTTCAAATAATAAAATAATAACTGTATTGTTGTCTGTGTGTGTTCATTTATTGATCCATAGAACATAAAATGGGTTTGTGTTAAAAAAAAAAAAAAAACACTTTATCCTGAAATGTTTAATAAAAAAAAATGATATTATAAAAAATATTTATTTTAAGAAAATGAAACATATTTTAAGGACCATTAAGATTTTTTATCAATATTTCATGATAACAGGCACATTTCTCATCTTCTGTGACGTGTCCAGATGTTTTACTTAAATTTTTACTTGCAATTTCCATTCTTAAAAGTGATATATTCTTAGTACTGTAGTGCAATAACCTTTTTTTTTAATTAAAATTAGCATAAAATAAAGGTAGTGTAACAAACTATTATTTTTTTACATTACGATACGATAATGAGCTGTTTTGCATGAGAGTTATTATTGTCCACTTATACCTACATATTTAAATATAAATATTAATTACTATTACCCAAATATTAGCTCAAGCAAATCATGATTACAATAAAAAACTATTTTAGCTGAACTATTAGTCAGAACTATATATATTATCGTCATCAACCTAAATGTTAATACTATATGATGATTACAACGCCTCCTAGCGTTTAAATCTTCTCATTACCCAGTCTACTAAACTATCCATTCTTTAGTAGAGGCTGAAGTGAAGTATGTTCGGATCTCCTGCAAGCAAAGTGCATTGCTTTTCAGTGAAAGGTGGGGAGTGACTGTGTTGGGTAACAGTGGTCTTCAGGTTACATTACATATGTTGATGTGTAATGCAAGTCTCTCTGTTTCTCTGAGTACACCAAAGTTCATTTATCCTGAAACGATCGACGATCTCTCAGCAGCAGCAGAATGGCAAAGAGAAAAGAGACAGCAGAAAACCGACACAAAGAAACCGAAGCAGATTGCAAAGAACAAACCGGCATCCAAATCACAAAAAAACAAAGGTATCGATATGCTCCATAAAATAAACTTTGTCTGGGTGATGCTCAAACCCAGAATCAAAACCAGTCGCTGAGTTAAAATGCAGCTTTGCAGCTGAACAGTTAAATGAATGGACTGTAATAGTTTGAATGTAGTGCTCGGTTGATGCAGACAGCTGCAGGTGTGCAGAGACTCTCGCTTGAGTTCTCTTGTGTAGCTTGTTGTTAACTGGTTCACTAAAAATGAAAACAGCCCCTCTTGTCAGTTCATTGTATGTGTCATCAATATAGTGTGGGCGTGTCCAGTGTACATATTTGGGATCATAAAATGATGCTCCTATTGTGACAGACCCTTTCCTAAAATATATATTTTTGTCATTATACTAAAGCCAAAGGAAATTATTAAAATATTACATATTCTATATATCACACACATTGTATATATAGCAGTGTTTTTTTTAGTATTAGATACTTTTAAGTAGTTTATAAAAATGTTTAAAAAAGTTTTTATTTTAGTTATTTTAGTACATCAAGTACTAAATTAAAATTAAGAAATATTGTCTCACAACT
>NW_015542304.1:0-358 GCF_001515605.1 Sinocyclocheilus anshuiensis | reverse complement strand
TAAAGAATATCTCTTTGGATTTGAGACTTTAGTCTTTGCAACTTTACAGATCTTCTTTACGCACCAAGAGCTTGTAACACTCCAAAGAGAAAGGAAAAAATTTAAATCGTATCATATCCCCCCTTTAATATATCATGTATAAAAATAATAGTATATTACATAATTTTTTATAAACATTAAGAGTCTATAACTGATTTTATTTTTATAGATACCTTTAGAGAGCACATTTCGCAAAACAAATTTTTTTTTCTGGTCAAAATTTATTTCAAATATATGCCAAATATGTATTATATGTTCTAAATATATGTAAAATATATGTAAACAACAAGCCATAGTAACTAAAATGTATCAAAATATA
>NW_015542303.1:996-1108 GCF_001515605.1 Sinocyclocheilus anshuiensis | reverse complement strand
CTTTTCATCTTGCCTCTGTATAATGCATATTAAAGTTCATAAGCTGCTGTGTTTACAGCGGAAACGCTTTACCAAGGAAACGCTTTAAGCGCCACCTGCTGGCAGAGAGTGA
>NW_015542303.1:0-438 GCF_001515605.1 Sinocyclocheilus anshuiensis | reverse complement strand
GTGCAGCATTTTGTCCAAGCAATAATAAAAGGACACATTTAATTTATAATTTGTCTTAAATCTCATTTTGTAAAAATGTTTTAATCGTGAATCGAATCGTGAAATCAAAATCGTGAATCAGATCGAATCGTGAGTTGAGTGAATCGTTACATCCCTGGTCATTACATTACATCCAGTCTTCAGTGTCACATGATCCTTCGGAAAACGTTCTGATATGCTGATTTTGTGCTCAAGAAACATTTCTTATTGTTGTCAGTTGTGCTGTCTAATATTTTTGTGGAAACTGTGATACAATTAGTTTTTCAGGATTCTTTGATGACTGAAAAGTTCAACAGAACGTAATTTATTTAAAATATCATTTTTCTTTATGTCGTTTCTGTCAATTTTGAGTATTAATTTCTTAAAAAAAAAAAAAAAAACTTACTGACCCCAAACTTT
>NW_015542302.1:0-1670 GCF_001515605.1 Sinocyclocheilus anshuiensis | reverse complement strand
TGTTAAAGATTTAAATCCCTGCCGCCAAGATGCTCCTCTGTCGGTTATGAACTATGGAAAGTGAAACTTAAATCTATAGGGGTGGTTGGATTTATTCACGCACGTTAAAAATATTAATATCTTTCTTTTCAGATTCTTATTTACAGCATTATTTTAATAGACTGTATATTAACTTATTGGGAGAAAACCAGTAGTTCTATGTGAAATCAGACATTTGAGCACCCCCATATAGCCAAAATGGCATGATCATAACACCCTGCGAATATTCGACTGTGAGATTGGTAGTCGAATCAGGCTCCTCCTATCGAAGCATCGAATCGTCGACTATTCGGGGTCACCCCTACGCAACACAGTAAGTTTCTCAGGTTTGCTTTCAGGGACAAAGCTTACCAGTATTCAGTTCTCTCTTTCGGCCTGGCCTTGTCACACCACACTTTTATGAAGTGCATGGATGCAGCACTGGCTCCATTATGAATCCAGGACATCCTTGTAGTATTTAATTAAATTGATTACTGGCTCATATTAGCCCTGTCACAAAAGTTAACATTTCAACATCAAGATGTTGTTGTCACTCATCTAAAGTGCTTGGGATTAAGACTGAACAACAAAAAAGAATGTTCTCTCTCTGAGTCAGAGAACAACTTTTCTCAGGGTGATGTGGGACTCAATCTCCATGCAGGCACACTTGTCTCCTGCTGGGGTCTAGTCCATATTTACTGAATGAATTAAGTCAAGCTAGGTCAGGAGATCCCTGTCAGCCAATTTCAGAGGCTGTTGGGTCTCATTGCTGCCACTGCAACGTGATACCTTCGGGGCTGTTATACATGAGACCATATGGTTTCCACCCATTGTGCAGCCCTCTGAAAAAGACGAGGGTTACATGCAGAGGGCTTTAAAACCTTGGGTCCCATCATGAGGAAACTTTATGCCTGGAAATGGTATCTCTTTGAATTGTGGTGCAATCAGCACTATGGTAATTATTGCCTGCTACACCTAAAGTGTGTGTGACCACTGTCTCGGTTTGCCACATCCACATTGATGGACCATCTGTGTGAATGGAGCATTCCTTATGATTAAGCATTCCCCATTATCTCGTTTTCTGTGTGGTGCTGGTGCCAGATGGCTGAGGCCTATCTGCAGACTGCAAGTTCCTTCCTGGGATCTTTCTGTAGTCCTGGAAGGCTTATTACAGGCCCAGTTTAAGCTGTTTGAGTATTTTCTGATTCTTAAGGTGGCTCTGTTACTGGAGTTGACTTTGTTTAAAAGAGTAGGAGATTTGCAGATTCTCTCAGTTGCCCCTTTCTGCTTAAATGTTGCCTGTGTACTGGTCAAAGTTATAATGCACTCAAGGCCTGATTATGCAGATGCAGATTCTCACGCAAATGCATTCCCATAGCATTGAACTGGGTTACATACATAGCCTGAGATGTTTTTCTGCTTATTTTCTTGGTGACTTACATTGTAGGAAGTCATTCCTGGTCCTGAGAATAATGTTGGTGAAAGTGACTGGAAATCAACACATACAAACAGTGTTATTGACTTGTCAATATAAAATGTTCTCTGCATCCATTCCTAATCCATTTCTAATATCATGTTCTATGTAACATTAAATGGTGGAATACTAATTCCCTTTCAGTCAGTCACGTTCTACGTTACGTCAGTCGTGACTG
>NW_015542301.1:0-701 GCF_001515605.1 Sinocyclocheilus anshuiensis | reverse complement strand
AATTTAAGGGGGTCTGAATACTTTCCGTACCCACTGTATTTCAAACTTTAATCGCTCTCATAATTTTGCTTCTCAAGTTAAGTTTGTTGTGATTCTTTTACTTGAAACAAGAGACACAAATAGTAATTAGGAACATTTGTTCACAGTGGAGCAAATGTGATTTAAAATGCGTAAGAGTGCAGTGAAAGAGTACTGTGTTTGATTTAAAGCTGCTGTGGCTGTAAGTGGAGAAAGAATCACATTTGAAACTCGTTAAATTGCTCCTCAGCTCCACACGTACCTCCTCTCTGAACTGCTTGGCCTGTTCCTCACAGCCGGGTAAAGAATGGATGAAATCAGCCACCTGAAACACACACACACACACACACACACACTTTCATCTTCACTCTTGTTTTAGAGGTTCTCAACAGGATAGAATCAAGGTTACATTGTGACGGAACTTCTGCGTTACTTAGCAACTGTAAACAGCTGCAGTTACATTACACATTTCACTTTATTCTAATTATTAATACATGTAACTATTGTGAACACTGTTGTCTACTGTATCGTCATATTTATGTAGTGCATAATTATAAATCAAAACTATTTTACCATGGTTAAAGGGGTCTGTGCCTGAGAACAAAAATATAATGATAATTCTAATAATATAAAAAAAAGTGTGCTGTCAAACGATTAATCGCGATTAATCGCATCCAAAATAA
>NW_015542300.1:458-681 GCF_001515605.1 Sinocyclocheilus anshuiensis | reverse complement strand
TACCAAAAAATGCTGAAGGAGAATGTCCGGCCATCTGTTCGTGACAACAAACTGAAGCGGTTCTGCATCCTGCATCAGGACAATGATCCAAAACACACCAGCAAGTCCACCTCTGAATGGCTGAAGAAAAACTAAATGAAGACTTTGGAGTGGCCTAGTCAAAGTCCTGACCTGAATCCTATTGAGATGCTGTGGCATGACCTTAAAAAGGCGGTTCATGCTC
>NW_015542300.1:0-272 GCF_001515605.1 Sinocyclocheilus anshuiensis | reverse complement strand
AGCGTGGCATAACCAGTTATTAGACTTAGGGGCAATTACTTTTTCACGTAGTGCCAGGCAGGTTTGGGACAGCTTTTTTCCCTTAATAAATTAAATCATTATTTCAAAACTGTATTTTTTATTTTTATATCTTATCTTTGTGTGATATTAGAATTTGTTTGATGATCTGAATCATTCAAGTGTGACAAATATGCAAGAAAAAAAAAAACAACAGGAAGGGGGTCAACAACTTTTTCACACCACTGTGTGTGTGTGTGTGTGTGTGTGTGTGT
>NW_015542299.1:0-546 GCF_001515605.1 Sinocyclocheilus anshuiensis | reverse complement strand
TTAGGCTGCATATTATGGCTGAAATATATATTTTTTATTATGGTTAATATTTCTAAATAAAAATAATAAACTCAGAAATATTTCTATAGTAATATTTCACAGTAAAGTGAAAAATAAATTAAGGAAAATAATTGTTAATAAATATACATGTAAAATGATTTTTACTTATTTAATTCAATTGTAGCCTTTGCGGTTTGATAATTGCACTAAGCCATATTATGATTTTGGTTTTATTTCACCCAATAATGAGGTCAAGTGATAACACTGTAGCTTAAAAAAAGACTGAAATGTTTGTTGCCTAATGCATGCTGTTTTTCATACTTTTTTTTTAGTCTGATCACATTGCATCACATTGCATGTCTAAACATGCTTAGCAGCCGAGGTTCAAAGGTCTTATAATTAGCATGAGATGTTCTTCTGAATGAGAAGGTGTTTTGTTTGTTTTTATGCAGAATCGTGAATAAATCTGTAGAAACTGGGACAGTTAAACCACTTTAAAGAATATATTTACATGATGCTCACAGTCCGGTCAATGGGATTTTGTGG
>NW_015542298.1:1692-1795 GCF_001515605.1 Sinocyclocheilus anshuiensis | reverse complement strand
TAAAATTGGGGTAATATGATCATATATTCTTGACCTGGTAAGGACGCTAACCGCTGCATTTTGGACTACCTGTAGCTTGTTTATTGAAGATGCAGGACAACCA
>NW_015542298.1:0-978 GCF_001515605.1 Sinocyclocheilus anshuiensis | reverse complement strand
CCGTTGAACCCAAGGTACTACATGTACTTTGTCACTGCTATGCTGCAATAAACATCTTCATCGAGATCTTCATCGTCTTCATCATTTTTCTTACAAGATACAGCCTTGGTCTGACGCAAGAAGCAAGTCATTTGTAATTTTAACAAGTGCAGTTTCTGTGCTATGTGCTTACTACAAGCTAATTAAACAATAAGAATTTGTCAATTACAGTGACAATAAATGAAGAACTCACTATTTATATATAGCCTATTAATATATTAACAAAGAGACTACAAACTAATATAAAACTATAAACGAATTGTTTGTTAATGATTTGTAAGTACTTTATTAGTGTATACATATTATGAAGTATTACCTCAATAATATGTTTTCAGTGGCATCACATTAATTTAATAATTATATTTTATATAATATATATATATATTTATTTATAAAAATGTTTTTACTGTGGGACATTCAAAGACATTTATGAATATGCTGTGGATCTAAATAAATAAATAAATAAAGTATACCACAAATACACATTAAAATTGTCATGAACATAATCCATTTTATTAATCCAAATCTTCCATATGATTGCTTTGTGTGAGGAACATCTCCATCTCTCTCCTCATGACTGTAAGCATCAAATTTTGCACTCATCTTTAAAGATTCTATTTAGCACCTCAATAAGCATTACAACAAAGGTTTATGTCAGTGATGTCAAATGCTTATCTGTATGTCTCAAGTTAAGATAAGCACTTTCACAGAGTGGATTGAAAATGTTGTAAACCACCAGAGAAATTTGTGGCTACAATTTTTATTTTGGTTTCTGTTTGGGAACTTTTTTTTGTGTAACTCTGGTTCACTGTAATCTCAAATTTGCTTCTCTTGCTGCAGAAGAAAAACAAAACAGACAATACTTCAGAAAAAACAACAAGAGAAACAAGGGTAAGTAAAAAAAAAAGGTCACCATTGCATAATTTGAGTTTATATATA
>NW_015542297.1:0-863 GCF_001515605.1 Sinocyclocheilus anshuiensis | reverse complement strand
TGTATGTTTGAGAGGCCTGACAGAGTTAAACAGGCCCAAGCAGTCGATTTGAGTTTGATAAACTTATATTCGCAATTCCACTTGATGGCACAGAAATGACAGACTGCAGGTTTACAATATTTTGCACATGAATACTTACTAATATCATCATCCTCCTCATGTCGCTGAAGCTCAAGCATTGATGACGGCCCACTTCTGAAAGCCACGTCACTACACAAGCAGAATTTTAAATCGAGTGATTATTTGCACTGGCCACACAACAGTTATTTTTATCCTAATAGTCTGCTGCAGGGGTAAAAGGTAAAAGGTAAAAATATAATATATAACATCAATAAAACCAACTCTTTTATTTTAATATAGTTTATTCTTATGATGGCAAAGCTGCACTTTTAGAAGCCATTACTCTAGTCTTCAATGTCACATGATCCTTCAGAAATCATTCTAATATGCTGATTTGGTGCTCATTAAACATTTATTTTTATTATTAGTTAATGTTGTTGTGGAAATTGTGATATCGTGAGCATTTATTTAAAATATAGAAATCATTTGTAACGTCATAAATGTAACTATTGTCACTTCTGATTGTGTCCTTGCCGAACTGAAATATCAATTTCTGCTTTCATTCATAAAATTATTGCATTATTATATTAAAATTATTATTGCTATATATACACTAAATTGATACAAAAAAGACCTTGTATAAAATCTATATTAAATATATAGTATGCATTACAAGATAAACTGCAGCTGTATTTGCAGTATTTACACTCATTTGTTTAGGCCAGGTATCTGCCTTTAATAACTCAACTTACACATCAGATAACATGTTGGGTCCCCTGGATACTCGGACACTTGGTTTGTTT
>NW_015542296.1:0-1036 GCF_001515605.1 Sinocyclocheilus anshuiensis | reverse complement strand
TTTCGCTTTCACAACGAAACACACAGCGTCTTCACAACATGACGGTGGCAAACAGCGAGAAACAACGAAACACACAGCGTCTTCACAACATGACGGTGGCAACAATAGTACAGCGAGAATAAAAGTTATGCCTTCTTTCTTTGCATGAACATTTGGGCGGCGTTATGCAAATCTTCCCACATCGTGACGTAGACATGTGGGGGTTAGTTAGAACGAGGCGTTTTAGGTAGGTGTGGTTGACTCTTAACTTTTATAACGAATATCTCTTTGGATTTGAGACTTTAGTCTTTGCAACTTTACAGATCTTCTTTATGCACCAAGAGCTTGTAACACTTCAAAGAGAAAGGACAAATTGAAATCGCATCATATGACCCCTTTAATCTAATGTGTTGTAGGCAAGCTAGTTAGTGACATGTTCATTTCAGAAATGTGTTTTTCTTCATTTTAAACGCAGACTGTTCCGGTTTTTTTGTATTTTTGTATTTTTTTGTGAAATGCCCTAGACTAAGTGTCTTTCTCATTCTGCACCAACACGAATGTGTGAGTGCATTGCGTCTTTCAGATGATACAAAAAACACTTTTTATATTTAAGAAAATATGTTCATTGCTGCAACAAGATTTATGTATAGGATAAGGAATGGTTCCCTGCATTATTACAGCAAAACGTCTTGCAATTACAGTACCGAGCCGCTGCAATGGAGCAACTTTGCACTGTGCTTTTAAATTAAATATGAAATATGAAAGTAACAAAAGCTTGTACAATACATTTTAAGGGGCATAATTAAGTGTGAAAATAACTTAAGGAAGTATCTATTTGCTAAATGAAGCCAGCTAACATGATTTATATTCGTTTGGTTTTTATAGAAATGACTTCAATTACTTAAATAACTAAAATGATTCACCAGTAGGTGGCGGAATCGTTCAAACGACTGATTCATTCAGGAAAAAAACACTGCACCATATTTGCTTGGAGATGCACAGTGGCTCAGCCGTGACTTTGTTTGTAACTATTTACTTTGACGAAATAGAGCAAAAA
>NW_015542295.1:0-815 GCF_001515605.1 Sinocyclocheilus anshuiensis | reverse complement strand
GTGAATGCGAGAGAAGGGGAGAGATAACACACATACTGTGTATGTCTTTGGGTCTTTGTAATGGACTGCATGGATCTATTTCTGTTACTCTTTTCCACCTCACAGAAGAAAAGTACGTTCTAAATGGTGATAAAACATGATAAGTCATATTACCACAGCATGTTTTAGTTCCACAAGACATAAATAATTAGGAAAAAAATATATTAAATTAATTAATAGGGGCTACTGGTCATCTGTGACTGCTTGTGCGTCATTTGTGACTTTTTATTACTTGAAACGAAACAGTATGATTAGTGAATAGCACAGAATGTATGTAGGAGAAATGTATTAAAAATAAAGATATTACCATGTGAATCACATCCTAGCAACATCATACGTCTTGACACCTATAGCACAGAACATTCTCCCACATGTGAATCATTTAGAAACTTCTCCTAAATTTAGTGGCACAGGTGACTTTGGCGTGAAGCAATATCAACACCTTCACTGACAAACATTTTCTGATATAGTGAGTTGAGAAAGAATTGCATTCAAACATTGAACACTGAAATACCAAGAATATTTTTTAAATGTTTTTATTTTTTTCAATTTTTTCCATTCATAAAATTAAAGGTAATCTCTGAGAATGACTTGTCGCAAAAACAGGATTTTCTTGAGGGAAACATCCTCAATGCAAGAATTGTATTTATTTTATTAATTAATAATCACAGTTGTAAATTAGAAACTTAGAGATGTAATAGAGGAGCACTGTGAGCGTGTCACTAATGGTGTTTTTTTTATAATTCTCATTGTTCTAAAAGGTGATACCTAATCTC
>NW_015542294.1:0-1222 GCF_001515605.1 Sinocyclocheilus anshuiensis | reverse complement strand
GGCGTGCTAAAGCATGCGACCGCTGACAGATTCCTAAATGGTTTGTGGCTGTGGAATGAGGAGAAAGCCAGCTTTTCATGATATCTATTACAGTTTATTTAGGAAAGTGTCAGGAGGGATATTGCTGTGTCAAAACAGAACACACACACGCAGGAGGAATGCTATAGACAGGCTACAAACCACATTTACTGGAAAAGTGTCAGAAATGCAACTGCCTCGCTTCCAGACGTCCCTCACAGGAGAGGCTGACTGCAGAACAGATGTGTTTAGAAAAATCATGAGGAATATCAGCGGCATGTTACATTGCATTTGCAAATGAGCGATGCTGATAAAATATTAAGGTATGATGCATTAATTTATGTCCGACAGTAAGAGGAATGTGTCCTGAAATGTTCTTAACAGATGGTCCTGAAAATTCATCTGATGCAGCAGTCTGTCTCTAAAGAAATCGTCTTTAATACAGGTTAAGCTCTATGAACAGCACCTGTTGCATTTTGTTGAAATACCACAGACATTAATTTAGATTCATTCCTCAGTTTGTGAAAAAAAACTTAAGTCTGTGTATTGCCTAAATCAATAAGAAAGTGAAGTGCAGAAATCTATTGTAATCTTTTGAAAGCTTTACTTTCACTTTTAATCAATATAATGCATGCTTGCTGAATAAAAGTAATAATTCCTTTCAAAAAAAAAATGTTACCCCCAATAATAATACTTTTACTCAGCAAGGATGCATTGAATTGATAAAAGGGATGGTAAAGACATTTAAAACGTTACAAAAGTTTTCTAATATCTAATATTTTGTTCTTTTATGTAACAAGGAATCCTGAAATCATGTTTTCCACAAAAAATATTAAGCGGTTTCAACAGTGATAATAATAAGAAATAAGAAGAAGACACGAGTAATGATGCTGAAAATTCAGCTTTGCATCACAGGAATACATTGCATTTTAAAATGTATTACTTAAGAAGACAGTTATTTTAAATTGTAATAATATTTCTATAATAAATTATATAGTAATATAATAAATTATTACTATTTTAATTGTATTTATGTTCAAATAAATGCAGCCTTGGTGAGCACAAGAGACTTCTTTCAACAATTATCTTTGACCCCAAACTATATTTATATCCATATAAATAAATAAATATAAAATACACATAAATATAAAAACTAAATATAAATATAAAACTGAAAAAAATATGAAGAAAATACAACTATGGC
>NW_015542293.1:0-969 GCF_001515605.1 Sinocyclocheilus anshuiensis | reverse complement strand
TAAAAGTACTGCTATATGAACAAAAGTGCAATAACATTTGGTTTTCAAACATATAAGGTGAATAAGGTGCTTTTTTTACAGCAGTATTCCTTTTACATAGTAGCAGTTAAAACATTTCTTGTAAATCTCAACTTATAACATTAATGTAATTAAATTAAATATAAAACCAAAACTATTTGCCACTGCCAGGGCATTAACGTTTTTATAGAGCATATTTTACAGTTTGTTACAGAAAAACAAGTTATGCTCAGAGTCCAGAGCCTCGATCATAACACTACAACAGGCGCCTTCCGAGTAGAGACCTGCACTATCGCGGGACCCAACGCAACAGAGTTAGAAAATATTTTATAGTTTGTTATAGAGTCCAGAGCCTCGATCATAGCATTATAACAGGCACCTTCCGAGTAGAGACCTGCACTATCGCGGGACCTAACGCAACGGAGACAACACTTGATGGACGAGAGCGGGTGGGATGCGGGACTCACACTAGGCAATCTTAACCGTGCCCAAGCGCGTTTGTCCCCCAAAGCCCGGTTTGTTTGACTAGTGTGATCGCTCCGTGCCGTGCGCGGTTCATTTAGCCGTCCCTGGCTCAGTTGGAAGAGGTGGGCCAGAGCGCGGTTTAGTTGGGCTCAGGCGCGGTGCGCATATAGTGCCGGAGCGCTGAACTTCTGATACGTGCAGCATGATTGCGTGTACATTTCTGAGCGGCAAACGTGATAGATCTGTAAAGCAATATATTGTGAGAGGGCCGTGTGTTACCGCGTACCAAACGACTCAAAATAATAAACAACAAAGTTAACAAAACGATGCACTCCACCGTGCTGAGCGAGAGCGCTTCTCTGCTGTTTTCATGTGCTATCGGACACTTCCTTTTTCCCACTTATGAAATCGTGAGCACTTCATGTGAGCGCTGCTGCAGTCAGGCCCACCCCAAATGCTCTCATTGGTAGAGACGCGTGATGACAC
>NW_015542292.1:685-862 GCF_001515605.1 Sinocyclocheilus anshuiensis | reverse complement strand
ATCCTGGGAGAGTAGACAACAATGCTGGCTGTTCTGACTCACAGTTTGTAAGTACGTTTTTTATATTTAAAGAGGTTTTATATTTTATATATTTAAAGCTATTTTTTTGGGCAGTGTAGAGTAGGGCTTGTTGTTTGTCATTTCTCCAATCACAAATGCAGACATGGTTTTATGTTT
>NW_015542292.1:0-258 GCF_001515605.1 Sinocyclocheilus anshuiensis | reverse complement strand
CAAATACACAAAATAATGTTCTTTTTAGCAACGTCATATGACCCCTTTAAATTAGTGCTGTCAAACGATTAATCACATACAAAATAGGTTTTTGTTTATATGAGTGTGTACTGTGTATATTTATTATGTATATAAATACAAACAAATGCATATATTTAAGAAAAATATGTTATGTTTATATATTAAACACATCTATATCTATATAATATATAGTAATATAAATATATAAATGTATATACATGTAAATATTTTCAAAAT
>NW_015542291.1:530-795 GCF_001515605.1 Sinocyclocheilus anshuiensis | reverse complement strand
GAGGATTTGCAGGCGTTTCTTCATTTGCATGTGTTGTGAGGATTTTTAGCGCGTTTCTTCATTTGCATGTGTTGTGAGGATTGCAGCGTTTCTTCATTTGCATGTGCTGTGAGGATTTGCAGCGTTTCTTCATTTGCATGTGCTGTGAGGATTTGCAGCGCGTGTGTTGTCAAACTGATGAAGATGTTTTCTTAATTTGCTGGTGTTTTTTCAATTTGCATGTGTTTTCTTAAGTTGCAGCGCGTTGAGCTCTCTCGGCCACCGT
>NW_015542291.1:0-437 GCF_001515605.1 Sinocyclocheilus anshuiensis | reverse complement strand
TTAAGACATAATAAAACAGACGATGAACACTATTAACAGCAATTATTATATGATGCAATCAAACTTATAGCAAGATGTGGTAGTTCTGTATGTTGTTTCAGGGTTGGCATCATCTGAGGTCCTCTGAGGGGTTGGCATAATCTCTTCTCAGGTGTTCTGGATCCAGACTGAAGCTTGTGTAAACACATATAAACATAATATCACACTCATAGCCATGCAATATGGCTGTATATCGGCACGCTGTGACCTACAGCACGAGGCCGCTACAGCCGAATCACAGCTGTGCCGATATTCAGCCATATCGCACTGCTACTGGTGAGATATTGCTCATATTAGAAATTGGATATATCTCGTCCATGATGAAAGAACAAGCCTCGCTTGTTACCACTACATTATCTCACCCATATTTTGGAATTATACACACACACACACACACA
>NW_015542290.1:0-534 GCF_001515605.1 Sinocyclocheilus anshuiensis | reverse complement strand
TCTCTCTAGAATGTTATCTCGTGATACACAAACTTCGAATATTTTTGTAATGTCTATCTGTGCTGCTGCATGACGAATCACATCCTCCTCACTGTAAAAACATATAAAATTATATATAAAGCTAAAAAAAAAATAAAGCTACATTTTCAGCATCATTACTCCCGTCTTCAGGGTCACAATATAGCACTATGCTGTTTTTTTTGCTCAAGAAACATTTCTGATTATTATCAATGTTGACAACAGTTGTGTACAATTGTTTTCAGGATTCTTTGATGAATAGAAAGGTTAAAAGAAAAGCATTTATCTGAAACATTTTTTTGGAAAGAAATTAAAGAATACTTTTATTCAGCAAGGATGCACTGAATTGATCAAAAGTGACAGTAAAGACGATAAATGTTTTTTTTCTATTCATCAAAGAATCCTGAAAAAAAATTTTTTTACGTTTTAAATTACAATTTAACATATATTCAAATAGAAAACTAGTTATGATAATAATATTTCACATATATTTTTCAAATATATTTTTACTGTATA
>NW_015542289.1:0-871 GCF_001515605.1 Sinocyclocheilus anshuiensis | reverse complement strand
GGGTGTAGACAGGAAATGGGACAAGATGGTGAACAAAAGCCTGGGGGGGGGCACCAAGGGGAAGGGGGAGACAAAGTGGAAATGTTGAGGTAGAAGAGGGCTGGGGGTTGGTTTCGGGGTTCACCTCGGGTGTGAAAGCGATGAGGTGAAGCCTAAAAAGGCCCGAGAGAGTTCCTGTGTCACGAACCCCATCGGCAGATTTCGCCGCCCCTCCTTCCCTCGCGTTCTGGTCGGTCTTGCTAAATTCTCCAGGGCCAGAGGCTGTCCCTTTTCAGTCTCCTGTGACACAGTCATTATGAGTGTGGGAACTGAATCTGTCCCTCTCACAGTGGCCCCGCAAGCCTGTCGCTCCGCCCCACCTCAGTCCACCATCACCCCCACCGACTCCAGCTCTGCTTGCCCCCTAATATCTCTGAGAGTCGGACCCCAGAAACCCCACTAGCTTTCCCAGCCCGCCCCTTTTCCCCCCTTCATGTAACAGAGCTGCTATCTCCCAGTACAGAGCTGTCTTTCCCAGTCTCTGTCAAACCCCCCCCCCCTCCAATCCCAATCATCCTCCATCCCTGACGCTATCTCCTCGCCGATAACCATGGGAACCGTTCTGTGGGAACCGGCTGGACCGGCCCGGCACACCAAAATAGATGGCAAAGAAAAGACTGAGAAAAAAACGGTGAGAAAGAAAACTAGAAATACCTCCCAGGGGAGGGTTTAAACAAATGGACAGAGACAGGTATACAACCTGACCAATCAGGATCTGGCAGGGAAAGGTAACAGGGTGGTGCGGGTAAGTTCTCCTGCTGCGGCTGAGTTTGTTGCTTTGATTTCAGGCTCTTCGGGCCACTGCTTTTACACTGTGGCTTTGGGGCCATCG
>NW_015542288.1:0-574 GCF_001515605.1 Sinocyclocheilus anshuiensis | reverse complement strand
ATGCAATTTGTTTTATTAAAATACTACTTTAAAACAAAAAATAATAAATCCAGCACACTATCCGCACTTGCAACTGTATCAAAATATAAATGTATTCACTCACAACGTTTCGGTCCCAATGGTGCCTGATGAAGGTCATGGGACCGAAACGTTGTTCGTGAATACATTTATATTTTGATACATTTGGAAGTGCAGATAGTGTGTGATGAGGAATATAAAAACAATTCCAACAATCCAAAAATATTTTGATACATTTGCAAGTGCGGATAGTGTGCGGGATTTAATCTTTTTTTTGTTTTTAAGTTGGACCTGTTTTTTTTTTTGGTTGTTTTTCCTATGCCCCAATCGATTACCTACAAGTGTGCAAGGGTAATTGTTGATTAAAATACTACTCAAATGTAACGTAATTAACAGAAAAAAAAAAACAAATACTGTTAAATGTTAAACTCCATATATATTTAAAATATATTAAAATACTATATATTTATTAATTTTTTATAACATTTACCAAAAATTTATATATTTTTATATTAATTGTTAATTATGTTAATGAACCTTGTATACATTTCAATAA
>NW_015542287.1:0-574 GCF_001515605.1 Sinocyclocheilus anshuiensis | reverse complement strand
AGAGAATGAATTTGCATTTCCAATAAGCCTTTCTTGCGGTTTATGACCAGATCAATGCAAAATCAACTCATGTTTTTACGTAGCAAACACAGAGTTGTAAATGAGAAAGAAGTTGATGTGCCTTCTAAAAATCTAAACAATTAAGTTTTAAATTACCTAAATGAGAAAGAAGTTAATGTGCCTTCTAAAAATCTAAACAGTTAAGACAGTAATATTTATACGTTTTAAATTGACATAATTTATATGCTTGATTTATCCCTTTTCATAAAAATGGTCTAAAGGCTGAATTGCTGTTGTATAAGATTTTTGTTTTTGTGAAAACCTGTATCTGAACTGTAAATCATGTAATTTTATGACTCAGTACCGTATGTTACCACAGACATTGTCTAACCCCACTCATACTGTGTTCATTGTACTTGAGCAGCTCTTAAAATGGGTCATAAATTGCCTTACATTTATTCTTAAAAATTCTGCAGATACCCGGTAAATAGTGAAATAAAATTCCTTCCTTCATATTTTTTGATATTTGTGTATTAAACATATTTTGATTGACATTTAAACTCCTATTGGATGT
>NW_015542286.1:0-823 GCF_001515605.1 Sinocyclocheilus anshuiensis | reverse complement strand
CTGCTGTTATTGAGAATTACAGAGGATCAGATGTTGATGTTTGATGTCACCATCATGGAGATCAGTTTTCGCTTTAGTTGGGCTCTTGACCCTTGACTTATGGTGTCTCTCTCTGTAACAATGCATGAGGTGTTGTAAAGCAGAGAAATCAGTGCTATGCCTCTATTAGCTGTTCTTACATGACGAGGAAGTCATCATGAGCTGGCCCGATTAGAATAAAATTAACTTTTTTTTTGTTTTGTAAGTTTAGGTTTTGTATAATCAGTTCTGTGAAATTATGGCATGCAAACAAAGTTCCACTCTAATAACTACAGAACATATATTTTAAATCTATGCATATACAAATTTTTACAACAGCAGTATCTCGACACACACAGACATCAAGAACCAGCATATGAATCTCAACAATGGTGACAATCAACTAAACGTTTCATGCTGCAATGCATGCTGGGTTCATTTGATTGGATAAAAGCGTCTGCTAAATGACTAAATGTAAGGTAAATGTAAATGTAAAAACTCCCATCATGCACTGCAGTATGAATAATTATTGTCACCACTGTTGAGGATCATATGATAAGTCTTCATGTCTAAAAGCCTGAGCTAGTACGTTCTTCTCTTTTTTTAAATATCAAAGCATTACAGCGGCATTTGTGTAGTGGGATTTCTTTCTTTTTTTCAGTTCAGTAGTAGTTGAAGGTCAGTCAATAAACTTCATTTACATAAGTTCATTCATCATGAGTCATATGCAGAAAGTGTAAGCTCATCTGCTACTTCGAGGTTTTGATTCAGCAATGCATGAACGTTTGCTCTGAAACAACATTGC
>NW_015542285.1:0-555 GCF_001515605.1 Sinocyclocheilus anshuiensis | reverse complement strand
ACGTATGTGTGGGGCGGAGCTATCAAAATAGGGGCGAGACCCTTTCGGGGTAGATTGTTTTGGTTGCCTGGGTTGTGTACGTATGTGTGGGGCGGAGCTATCAAAATAGGGGCGAGACCCTTTCGGGGTAGAGGCGTGTTTGTTTTGGTGATTTCAAAAGTCAACATTGGCTACCAGAAATCACTTACCCCACCTTTAAGTATAAAATGCTTTGTACTTCATCAAAAATAGAGATGGGTGTCGACTAGAAAGAGACTGAAAGGCAGAAATAAAGAGAGTAAGGTCGTATGTTTATGACAGGACAGACCTCAGGAGCCATCCAGAACGGGGTTCCCACGGATGTGTTTCGGCGTAGACGGGCACTCGTCAGCTGAGCTGAGACACCTGCAAGAAACCAAGACCTCATATGTCAGAATCACAGCTTAATACAGTTATTTTTCTTTATTTTCATTGAATGTGATTGTTTTTCTACTGAAATTTGTGAACATCTGTGTTCAGGGGCGTAGCCAACATTTCAGAAGTGAGGGGGACAGAAATGTTATATATATATAAAAA
>NW_015542284.1:0-564 GCF_001515605.1 Sinocyclocheilus anshuiensis | reverse complement strand
TACCAGTGCAGAAGAAAGTACAGACATAGTGCAGACATACATGATGAGGAGGGGGGTTTCTCCTGAAGTCCACGATCATCTCCACAGTTTTGAGCATGTTAAGCTCCAGGTTGTTAAGACTGCACCAGACAGCCAGCTATCCCAGAAAACTGTCTATTCACTTAAGTACTATGACAACTGGAATAGATAGTAATTATTTAAATAGTTACAAGTAAAACTGGAATAGTTATGAACAACAAATGAAAAACATACTAATGAATAACATTGAGTATGTTTACACAACAATTGTACTAAAAACTGAAAAGTTTTCCTCTCCGTTTTTAAAAGGTTTTGCATACGGACAACATTGTCAAATGTTGTTAAAATGATCTCCGTTCACACAGATGCACAAAAACAACTAAAAATGGTGCATTATGCATGCCAGGTCAATAGTTGGTGATATCAGTTTGTAAAGAAACACTACGTGCTTAAGAACATTTGCACATAGACTGAACCCATGCGCATGACATCACTGCTTTTATTTTTAAAAATCACTTTGAAACCTGTTTTCAAAAGTTTGCGTTT
>NW_015542283.1:0-533 GCF_001515605.1 Sinocyclocheilus anshuiensis | reverse complement strand
TAGCTCTAGCTATTTTTGCTGCCTTCTGAAAGTTCTCCAGGGATTGATCGGAAATGTCAACAGAGACAGTAAGATGATCTTTTTTCCATCGCCGCTCTGCTTTTCGACAAATCTGTCTAAGCGAACGAGTGGAGTCATCCAGCCATGGTTGTGATTTAAATTTTGGACATTTATATTTCATGGGAGCTATAAAATCCAGGATATCTGAACAGGAAGAGTTAAAGAGAGAAATTAGATCATCTGGACTTGAGGAATGTTCAGCAGCAACTGAAATTGACGATTATGTAATTGTGGCATCCATAATTGTAATTGCGATTAGAAATTCAATTAATTGTGCAGCCCTAATACACACACACACACACACACACACACACATATAATTCACTAAAAAACAAAAAAACTTTGCTTATATATAACATGGAGGGACATTCATATTTTCTGTTTTTATTTTAATTTTAAAGTTTTAGTAATTTGTGTTTTTGTCAATTTTTTTTAAATGTATAGTTTTTATTAAGTATAAGTTTTTACTTTCA
>NW_015542282.1:0-636 GCF_001515605.1 Sinocyclocheilus anshuiensis | reverse complement strand
CTAACCGATCTTTAGATTAAATCACCATTGGTAGCGCAATTTATTTTAATGCTTTTTTTCCTCAGTTGGTCAGAACAAACGTGGCATACTTGTTACTTGTTCAGATGACAATGTATGGTAAAAATTCTTATTTGGGTCATATATTCCAAGACGTAGGCTATAATCTGTGATTGCGAAGTACAGTGAATATCCACACCGGTGCGGTGACTGACAGGGTGACTGACTGCCACACATACTCCTCAAAACATTAGATTCATCCGCGCTGGAGCCATGCCGGTGCACAACCCATGCAAGGAAGATAATTCTGCAAACAGCTGCAATTGCAGGTTTTAAAACAGAGATGGCGACAAAGAGGCAAAACTTACGGACTGCAGCTTTAACTGAACTTGAGCAGTTCTGCAAAGAAGAGTGGGCAAATATTACAATGTCTTGATGTGCACATATTCCAAAAGAATAAAGGCTGTAATTAAAGCAAAATACTAACACAAGGGGGTGATCCTTTTTCCAACTCAGTGATTCAGTTTATAAAAAAATAAAAATCTGACATGTTGGTGTTATATCTTTCACTTGGATGTTTGAAGTTAAGTAAATACAGCTGGATAAAACAAAAACTTCTTCATTTCAGGCTGCAAAGCA
>NW_015542281.1:0-654 GCF_001515605.1 Sinocyclocheilus anshuiensis | reverse complement strand
AGAAACAAAATAAAGACAGTATATTTGTAATATTTGTTTAATGGCATATTTTTTATGACTAAAAACCGAGCATCATGATACTACTGATGTCTCTAGGAAATTGTTATTTTTTTCTGTAATATTTAAACATTTACTACAGGCATTCAACATTACAGTATAATTGAGAGATATCAATTTTAACATCTATTAGACTTTGTTTTAAGTTCACTTAAATTAGAAGTTATTTTTCAATCTTCACATAAACCCATTATAATAATTGTCATATCTGCCTGTGTCCTTCAGCATTTTGGAAATATAAATGAAACACAGATGAATCATTCAAGCTACAAAAATTTTTTTATTTCATCTTATTCTTTTTTCTTTGATTAACAGACATCACAGCAGCTGGGTTATTAGGTTATTTGGCTGCTATTACTTTAAGAGCTGCCGCTGCTGAATGTGGCACGGGTCTGACATGCATGCTTGTAGTTTAATTCGCGCTTTAATGGCTTTCATATTAAATGATACAGGCACTGAGGTGAAGTGGAGTGTGCGTCTGAAAAGTCTCCCATTTTGATGTGGTCGTAAAGATGTTCTGTGTCTAAATAAATGTAATTATTGTCAAGAAATAAGAGACAGAAGCAGCAGTTGTGAGTGGGGTGGCCAACCCTAGCT
>NW_015542280.1:0-428 GCF_001515605.1 Sinocyclocheilus anshuiensis | reverse complement strand
TTTTGGATGCGATTAATCGCGATTAATCATTTGACAGCACTAGATCAAACACACCTAAGGATGTTCGAAACTCACACGTCTTCTGATATGCCCGTCATTCTGGTCCAGGTAGCGATGGCGTTCTCAAACTGACAGGTGTAGATTAGGATGAGCACTAGCATGGTGTAAACCACCACAGACATCCAGAAGTACTTCAGGATCCTGCGCCACCATTCATAATGCACCTGAGGAGAAAAACCGCTCTGTCAAATACCTTTAAAAGAAAAGTTCATCCAAAAATTTAAGTTCTGTCATACTTTATATTTCTAAATAAATATTTATCTATTTTATCATAACATTTTTGGGTATATATCTCATATATATTATTTGTCATACATATATATTTATTTATATACATTATATTTAAACAAATTATATATAAAATTTAC
>NW_015542279.1:0-2806 GCF_001515605.1 Sinocyclocheilus anshuiensis | reverse complement strand
CGAATTGATAGGTGAAACAACAAACAGCCACCCACAAATAGTCTAAAAGCAAAGCATCAGGCTGTCTTTGAGTTCACATAAAAAACGGTTAAAGTTACTCGTCGTCAGGCTACCGAAGAATACCATAATTCCTCCGTTCAATTAGGCCTAAGACATCGAGAGTCACGCAGACCTATAGATAAGTTTACTTGTTGTTTTCATGAGTGGTGTGAAGATACATGTTTGTAAAAGTGTTTATGATTTCTAATCTTTCTCATTTGACAGAATCTATTGGGCAGGTGACAGTGACTCAAACTCCCTCAGTGCTGCTCGCTTAAACTGGACAATCAGTCACTGTAACCTGTACATTTAACAGTGATGCAGACTGCTGTAATAATGGAAATCATTTTCTTAACTGGTATCTAAATAAACCTGGAGAAGCAACTAAATTCATGATTTATGCAACAAGCACCCTCCAGCCAGGAGTTCCATCTAGATTCAGTGGCAGCAGATCATCTGGGAGAGATTTTACTTTGACCATCAGTGGAGTCCAGACTGAAGATGCTGGACATTATTACTGTCAGAGTTACCACAGTGGTGGTGTGTTCACACAGTGATAAAGAGCGGTACAAAAACCTCCGTCAGTCAGAGTCACAGTGACTGAACTGATGCTGCAGCTGCTCAAACACTATCACTCACTACTGACACACAGAGACCAAACACAGCAACTACACATGAGCTCAAAACTGAGTTCTGAGTGAAATCAGCTCTATTAGACTGTGATCTGTCCTGTGACAGATGGGTTTGACTCAATTATGTTCAGAATCAGAGAAAACACAGGGTGTAAGTTGATATATAGTAAATATAGTAAAGTCATTGTGTAGCAACATAAAGATGTTTTTTAAGTTTCTAAAGTAGCTCCTCCATCTCAAGCTGATGATGAATTTATGACTCATAACTCATTTCTCGTGAGCAGAAGTGAAACTGCCATGTTCAAACCCCAAGAGCTTCAGTTCACATTTACTGCTAAACGCAGCTGTTCTCAACTATTACAATCCATCAACAGCAGCTGAAACTTTAGTGAAGGAAGGACACACTGATCAATGATGCAGTCGAACACAAATGTAAGGCGTTCAGAAGCTTTATTGAATGAACAGCAATGGCAGCACATTGAAAGACTGCTTGAGTATTGAGCTGTAAATCAGGTGACTGCTGTGAATCCTGCTGCTCTTCACTGGAGAAACATCAGCACTCGGAGCTCTTGAGGAACGAGGTCTCGTGATCAGCTCCGTCATGTGTTACTCTGCAGACGAAGCGCTCGCCGTCTTCCCAGCGTGCTTTGCTGAGGCTCAGGACGCTGCTGCGGCTGTAGCGTCCGTCCCGCTCGCTCTCTGCGCTGGTCTGAACCCCCTCGGTGACCTCTGACCCGTCCAGCGTCCAGCTCACCTGCGCCCCCTGTGGAGAGTAAGAGCTGAGCAGGCAGAGCAGTGCGGCTGAGTCTCCAGAGATCTGCAGAGAAGAGGGAGGCAGCAGAGACACGGAGGGCTTCACTGCGGGACCAGCTGAAACACACAAACACACACACAACACTCACTTCTTCACATCTGCAGCTACAATCTTCACTGGAGCAGACGTGATAATGCAGCCAAAATCACAATCACTTCATCATTTTACTGTAATTCCACATCTCTGCTTTCATTAATGTTCCACAAACATCCGAAGTTATGTTTGAAAATATTCTTCATTAGCTAAATTATTATTTACTCTTATAAAATGGAGACTGTAAAAAATGATCGTAATTTTAATGGTAAAAGACTGTAAAAGTGCTACAGTAAAAACTTGTTAATCAGTTAACAGTATATCTACTACTATATAGTTCTCTACTATATACGATGAAAAACTGTAATAAATCTAACAGGACGTTTCATGTAATTTTACAGTAAAATACTGTTAAAGTTTCTGGAAGTAAAAAGGAACAAGTCTGGCAATCACAGTTGTCCTTTTGTCCAGTTGTCTGTACACATTTTTTACAGTGAATCAAGTACAAGATATATGTTGAAATATAAATCGGTTCTCTGAAGCAAACATGAAATACTCTAAAAATTATAATATGCTCCTTTCTGATTTAGGAAACAAATTCAATATGTTATTTTTAAAATAATTTTTGATTAGGACAATTACTCATAAACAGAATTATTGGTAAGCATAATGTGTTGAATTATTCATTTTTAATGCTGATCTGCTGAATTTCTTTTTTGTCTGATAATGACAGATGAAATTAAATGTATTTAGTCTACATTGTCAACTTCTGAGTCAGGCACAATATTAAATATATTAAGAAAGAACTAAAAATATCATAAAGTTCGGAATTAATTTAAACATTAGGTGTGAAATGATTTATGTAAAACAAAAAATGCAATTAAATATGAAATGTGGCTTGAAAATTAAAAAAACATGAAACATCATCGAATATGACACATTGATAATATAGCAGACAAAATGAAGTAATTACATACAGTACATAAACTGGTGATATATTTTTATTAGGAAAATAATAAGACTTACTTCTGAGCACCAGTTCAGTTCCTCCACCAAAAGTGTACCACAGTGCTTCATTCTAGTGAAAGCGTGGTACAAAAACCTCCGTCACACTCAGATGAACACAAACTCCACGACACTCGCACACACTGATATGAGACTCAACAGCAGCTCTTTTCAACAGCAGACATGGATTTTTTTTTTAATCTTTAAAAAAAAACATTTTTGCATGAAGGCTGAAATCATTTGTTTCATAAACAGTCCTAAAATACATTCATTGCATTTTCGG
>NW_015542278.1:652-830 GCF_001515605.1 Sinocyclocheilus anshuiensis | reverse complement strand
TCGTCACATGTGTTTGCCGCAAGCCCGCCTGCCGCCGCTCACTCAGGCCCTCTGGCCTCCGCTCACTCTAGCCCGCCGCCGCTCACTCAGGCCCGCCGGCCTCCGCTCAATGCAACGCAACGCGTAAAAAGACAGTATAAATCATTATAATCCATAATTATGTCCCCACTGGATGCAA
>NW_015542278.1:0-319 GCF_001515605.1 Sinocyclocheilus anshuiensis | reverse complement strand
TTTTGTTTTTTTCTGTTTTAATTTTTCTGGACTCCTTTTTAATGGTTAAATTACATTTTATTAATAAAAAACATGTCTAATTAATTAAAATCATGAAACTTAAACAATTTAACATAAATTTATCAAAAGTTTAACATTACATGTTTAGGGCCCTATGAAATGTTTTATTTTTTCCAATCTTATGTTTTATTGTTACCAAATTCTGTTTTAACATGACTAATTATTTGAAACATGCGTTTCATTCATTCTTACAGTAGCCTAATGACTTTTTTCTTCAGAAATTCTGTGTTGTGTATTTACATTTTTAAGGCATAAAACA
>NW_015542277.1:0-589 GCF_001515605.1 Sinocyclocheilus anshuiensis | reverse complement strand
AGCTTTGATCACAGAAATAAATTACATTTTAAAATATATTCAAATGGAAATCAGTTCTTTTAAATTGTAAAAAATAATTCACAATATTATTATTGTTTTACTGTATTGATTAAATAAATGCAGCCTTGGTGAGCTTAAGAGACTTCTTTCAAAAACATTTAAAAATCTTACTGTCCCAAACATTTTGAATGTGTACATAAAATGGCACAACTTTTTTTCATATAATATATGATTTTCGACAATATTTTGGTGTTTTGAATTTTAAAGCAATATACTATTATTGTAATGTTGTATTAATTGATAAGAGGCACTTCATTATGTTTGATATTTTATTATTTTGATTACTGAAACTTGTAAACAGGGTATTAACGTAGACAATGAATACAATGTTTTCTTAGATGAGCTTAATTTGCATGTCGAGAAAATGCATGCACTGTAGAGAAACAATGCGAGACACCATGCAATAGCCAAAGATGTCTGTTTGATGCATGTAAAACAAAAATGTAAAAATACTTCTTATTTCAATGGCACCCTTTAGCTTTGTTTTTTTCTAAGAATACATATTCAGGGTTGACTCCATATTTAATGG
>NW_015542276.1:0-588 GCF_001515605.1 Sinocyclocheilus anshuiensis | reverse complement strand
AGCATTGCATGTGGCCCAATCAGAACATTTAGTCAAAGGGCTCATGTATAAATACAAATATCCTAACTAGAATGTGGAAATAACTTTACTGTACCTTCTGAAAACACTGCAAAACATGAGTTTCTGCCTCAGTATTTTTGTCTTGTTTTCCAGCACAAGGATTCTTAAATAAAGATACACAGAGAAACAAAATGAAGTCTTATTTTCTGTGAAATATGTCAAAATGAAGCGAGTTTATGATTAAACATGATATATGACATATGAGGTCAGAAAAATATATTTAATTTAAACAGAAAACAATTTTCATTCCCCACTGTCATATATTTGTTCTTGTTTTAAGCACTTAATTTTACTCATTTTCTAAGAAAACAAGACTTCAAAATGTCATTATACAGAAAACAAGAATTCATTCATTTTACACCTCAAGTAAATCAATCTTGATTTAAGGATGTTTACATGTTTAAACTGGAAAACAAAAGATGAATACTAAGGAAAATATGCAATTTTTTGCAGTGCATGCGTGCAACATTCAGTGCTGCTCTAATTTAACCCTCTACCGCATGCATTATGATAGACCTATAGAAAAAA
>NW_015542275.1:0-514 GCF_001515605.1 Sinocyclocheilus anshuiensis | reverse complement strand
TTTCATGTTGCATTTTTATTGGCTGGTCAGTAAACGTGGATCATACCAGCAAACATCATGCTGTATTGTAGGCTAACTTTGGTCACAAGACCGTGACAAAGGCCATCTTTGAACCTCTCTCACTGTACGACATTAGAGCACCGATTAGGAGCCACGATCGTCTGGGACAGCCGAAAATCATGCAGTGTGTTTGGGGCTTAAGGTGTTGTCCGAAATATCGCAATGTATTACCATTCTTACAGTATCACAATATATTGCAATATACAATATATTGTAACCGCTGCATTGTGATACATATTGTATCAACTAATTCTTAGCGAAACACAGACCTGATAAACACTGAAAATATTCTGTTCAAGCTTCTTCAAAGTTTAGTGTATAAGCATCAGCGTATTTACGTCTTCAATACCTGAAAATAGCATGCAGTTAAATAATAATACAATGAGAATAAACATGAAATCATATAGACCAGGCGTGCCCAAACTCGGTCCTGGAGGGCCGGTGTCCTGCAGAG
>NW_015542274.1:378-612 GCF_001515605.1 Sinocyclocheilus anshuiensis | reverse complement strand
ACCATCCTGCTTTTGTGGGGGTGGGTAGGGGTGTTCATTTTTTTTTGGTTTTGATAGGTTTTTAACATTCTAAAAGCTCTTTATTCCAAATATACTACAAGTTAGTCAGTGTATTCAGCAGGTGTAATGTATTCTAAGTTGCTTCAGAAGTATTGCAAGTACTACTACGTACAACAATAAAACAGTGCATTGACATAAAAAAGGAAATTTACTTTTGGTACTTAAGTACTTTTA
>NW_015542274.1:0-280 GCF_001515605.1 Sinocyclocheilus anshuiensis | reverse complement strand
TTACAACTTTTACTTGTAATGGAGTAATATTTGACCAGCAGTATCTGTACTTTCACTCAAGTAATGGCGTTGAGTACTTTGTCCGCCTCTGTTTAGCAGATACTTTAATCCAAAGAGACAGTTCGTCAAGAGTAAATTTCACAATTACAAATAAACAGCAAGTAATACATTGAATTAAGTGTGAAGCTTTGAAGTAGAATAACTGATATAGCATCTTCTTGTGAAATGTAGTCCAATAATAATACTAATAGTAATTATATATATATATATATATATATAT
>NW_015542273.1:0-928 GCF_001515605.1 Sinocyclocheilus anshuiensis | reverse complement strand
ATATATATGTCAATGCTGTGAGTTTTGCTGGAAACACTGACGCTTCTGTTTCCACCTCGTTTGACCTTTGACCTCCATCACCAGGCTGTCGTCTCCTCGAGTGGCGCTTCTCTTCGTTCGTTGCATAAGAAACAGAACAGAAATAACTTGAGGTCAGCAGACAGACGCTCGGATCCTTCAGCGTCTCTCAGACGTCGAGCCTCTGTTAAGAAAACACAGCAGCTTCAGCAGTTCAGAAGAATCCATGTGAAATCAGACGTTCATCAGCGCGTGATGCTGATGCACCTTTAAGAGCAGAACAGATGAATGACTGCTGATTTCAGATTACATCGCAGAGTCTTATTTGAACTCGTGATCATTAACTTCAGTTTAAGTTAGTGTCGTCTGCATGCAAAAATAAACAGAGCAAACAACTCAAGCGTTTAAACGCTTCAAAGCAGATCTTATTGAGTCGATTCGGTCATTTCAAAATGAACAAAGAACTAGTATTGTGTTAGCTTGTGATAATTAGTGTTAAAAATACACAGCTTTGTTGTAATTAATAGTACTTTTATTTAATTGTACTTTTGTTTAAAAACATTTTATTACTAAAACAAATATTTATTTCAATATTGATGTATCACTTATTTATTTATAATAAATTAGAAATAGTTATATAAATATTAATATAAATATATATGCATAATAATTATTATTATATAGAATTATTACAATAAATAAATCACTGTGCATGCTTCACAGTCTATGTACCAGAACTGTGATGATCAATACAAAAACAAGAATATTATTCTGTTTGACCTCTAAGATGATTTTCTGCAGGCAAAACTCTTCATGTTGCTCATGTGCAGATGTTTAAATGTCTTCAGATCTACAAGTGTTTTCTCACATGACTCAAACACACTCTCATGGTCTCTCTGTGTGTGTGTGT
>NW_015542272.1:0-995 GCF_001515605.1 Sinocyclocheilus anshuiensis | reverse complement strand
CTAGAAACTAAATAGTTCCGCTGATTTTGAGCTCAGCTGTCTGACGTGTTTGACAGCATAGTATGCTCCGCCAGCACGAACACATGTCTGTCAACACAACATCAACAACTGGCTATCTGTCTGTCTGTCTGTCTGTCTGTCGTTCTATTGTTCTATCTATTGTTGTCTATCATTCTATCTATTGTTCTGTTGTTCTATCTATCATTCTGTCTATCGTCATTCTGTCTATCTGTCGTTCGTCCTATCAATTGCTCTATTACTTTTTAAATTAAATTAAATTAAATTAAATTAAATTAATTATTAAGTTACAATAGGTCTGCTGCTTCCTGAGTACAAGTACTTAATTCTTGATTTGATGCTATAAAATTGCATGTTATTCATTGAAGCTCAAAGCATATTGCTATATTTCAGGAGCCAAGCAAAGAATGTGAGCCGTACCGCACTAATGAAAACAAGCCTATAGCCCCGTGTGGAGCCATTGCTAACAGCATGTTTAATGGTAAGACCTGGATCTGAATACTTGCCATCGTAAGACTTTTTCCTCAGGAGTTTTAATATTGCTTGTCTCATTCACTCTTTGCTTCAGATACATTGGACTTGTTTTACATTGATCCCAATGGAACAAAAACCCAAATTCCATTGATGAAAAAAGGGATTGCATGGTGGACGGACAAACATGTGAAGTTCAGGAACCCTGGTGGCAGTAACCCGAATCTTACTGCTGTTTTTATAGGTAAAATATATATACCTGTATATAATTCTATAGAGAGGATTATATGTACTCTGTTGCATTAGCATATGTTTTCTTTCCCCGTATCTCTAACTAAAACACTCCTCATCTTCCAGAAACAGCGAAGCCGGTCAACTGGCTCAAGCCTGTTTATGAGCTGGACACTGACCCAGAAAACAACGGCTTCATAAATGAGGATTTTATAGTGTGGATGCGCACGGCTGCTCTGCCCACCTTCAGAAAGCTCTACCGCATCATTCAGAAG
>NW_015542271.1:0-1040 GCF_001515605.1 Sinocyclocheilus anshuiensis | reverse complement strand
TTTTCCGCCAGTCACCGCCGCCGAGCACCAGGCTTCATCGCGGCCACCACTCTGCTCGACCAGCCACACGCTCTCCACAATGCCAAGGCTTAACCTCGCCTCCACCGGCCAGACTTCCAACTTCCCCGACATCCTCGTATCATTCGGCCATGTCAATATATCCTCCGATCGGAAAGTGGATAGTATTTAATGTTGAAGGAAACGCTGATTTATTTCCGACGAACCATTCTCACGGAGGGTAAAAAAAGCTGATCTGTATGATCTATTCTTCTCCCTGCAAATTAGCCAAGGTGGCCAATAGATCGAGCAAAGCCTCGAACTCGCCTCACTCGACACCAACATTGTCCCGCACAAGACCCGGCTCTCCTCGAGCTTTGGGTCGCAGTGGCAGGCCTTAAACGAGCCTGGGCCACGCCCCAGTTCTCACCGCAGCAAAACCTCATTCGCTTCCCGCTTCGGCTCAACTTTTCACCGCGGCTCTTCCGGTCGCAGCGCCACATGTAGCCGGGCCTCCAGCTCTCGTAGCAGTCGCTAGCGCGAGGCTGCCTCCGCTAGCGCCGCAGGCCGTGTTGCAATTACATTTTTAGGTAAAGTCGCTAAAGGTAGGTCGTTTGTTGTTTAAAGTTTTTAAACGACGTGATGACATTATGGATGTTGATTTCATTTTTGTAACCATGACGCAAAACTGCATAGAACACTCAATGAAATTACTCACATTTTCTGTATTCATTTTCACTAGCTTTTACCTGTATTTTAAATTACACATTGTACTCAGACAGATAAGATGAAAAAGATTGATTTTCATGAAAATAAGTTAAACAGTGTACAATTATAGGTGCAAACTAACAACTAAGGCGTATCATAAAGAAACTATTAATATTATTATTGAACAAGTACAACTAGCAACCTAATTCGCATGCGTTGTGCATACTGCTAGGCACCTCTCTCCAAGTCTCTACCAGCTGATGTGCTGCTTGGCTGGCTAGCTGATTCACTACTTACTACTTATTGTGTGGTTAAGAGGAAAAGCATGTCTTTTC
>NW_015542270.1:0-529 GCF_001515605.1 Sinocyclocheilus anshuiensis | reverse complement strand
TGGAATCATGGCGGAATATCCGGTGATGTACACTTCCCAGGGCACGTACGGTCGAATAGAACAAACGTTGCACGTGATAAGAGATACATGGCGCTGAACCGTGAGAAATGGAATTGGGAACCGCTGTAGCCTATTGTAGTAATGTTGTCTCTGGTATTCTGGTCTGTGAGCATATATGTGCATTCGGGAACCACTGATGTAGCCTATTGTAGTAATGTTGTCTCTGGTATTCTGGTCTGTGAGCATATATGCGTTCAGGGTGCGTGGCTTTGGACGGCGATTGCAGGGAGGGTGGGACGTTTGCTTTCAGTGCTATCAGGCTAAAGTTAGCATTTTGCAAGGTCTCCTACTGCACCTTTAAGTCTTTGTTTTCCACCAGGAGACAATTTTTCCCCCGTCTTCTCCATGAATGACAGGGAACATTTAAAGTGAATTTTGGCAGAGTTAAAAATAAAATAATAATAAAGGCTTTAAATTATTATAAGTGTTTTATTATTATAAGTTAAAAAATGTAGGGTTTTATTTTGAG
>NW_015542269.1:283-673 GCF_001515605.1 Sinocyclocheilus anshuiensis | reverse complement strand
ATATATTATGCTGTTCCTGAACAGTAGTGTACACATAACAGCATGAAAAGGGGGCAAAAAAAAAACAAATACTCTGATCTCTCACCACTCTCAAAGCAGGCGTCGAAGACGATATGACCTTTCTTGGGTGGTCCAGTGTATCCTGGAGGGGTGACCATCAGTTTGTTCACATTCCCCACCAGAGCATCCTCTCCCCCCGTTTCATTATCTGCCACACAAAATTTAGAAGTACATATATGCAGTTTCCAATCTCTAAGAACACAAAGGAAATAAAAATTTCATCAATGATAGTCTGCCTGTTGCTGACTTCAAAATTCCTTGGCAATAGTTATATCATATTCCTGTAACACAGCATTTAAAACCTGCCATTTAAACAGGGTTGTGGTCTGT
>NW_015542269.1:0-243 GCF_001515605.1 Sinocyclocheilus anshuiensis | reverse complement strand
GGTTGTGGTCTGTGTGCATGACAGAAAACAATGCCAACACCTAAGTTCTTAAACTTAATTGAGTCTGAACAATTGTACACAAACATAAGTTGAAATATGACAACAGAAGCAAAATCTAAAAATAATAAAAGCAAAAACTATTAAAGAAATGTGGATTCAAAATTTACTCCAATCCCATATTATTTTCTTTCTTAGAATGAACTCAAAAGGAGATCTTATGCAGAATGACAGCACTCAGACATA
>NW_015542268.1:0-672 GCF_001515605.1 Sinocyclocheilus anshuiensis | reverse complement strand
ACTCAGGGAACCATGGTTACATAAGTAACCTGAGACGTTCTATTTATGACGTCACAGACTGGATTCGCACAGAACATATAATACCACTAAATGAGTTCAGTCCAGCAACTATCAGTTGAAGCTCCTGTAGTTCCTTGAGATTGAACTTGAAAGTTTGTTAACAGAAAGTGTTAACAAACTCACTCACAGTCTGTAGACACGGTATTCAAATACACAGTACAAACTCAGTCTGTAAACACGGTATTCAAATACACAGAACAAACACAGTCTATAGAATCAAAGATGCAGAAAGCGAATATCATGTGTGCAGACTCACCAGTGGAGACAGAGAGCAGCAGCGAAGTGTTCAAAGACACGTTTGAGTACTTCCTAGTGGAGATGGAGAGCAGCAGAGCTCATCCGTTGAGTAGCACTGTTGTTTCAGCTGAGAAATATCCTGAACAACAAAACAACCCAACAGGTAACTGTCAATGTTAACACAAATCAAAACTGACATGTATACAGAAATATTAGGAGCTGATTACTGTGTGACTTCTGTGTAGCACAGCATCAGCACTGAGTCTCTTCCTGAAACATGAACTTCAGTGCAAAACCTGCTAATTATTCACTTGAACAACATAAAACAGCTCTACATTAGGACAGTTTGACAAGTTAATCATTCAGCTGTAATCT
>NW_015542267.1:345-674 GCF_001515605.1 Sinocyclocheilus anshuiensis | reverse complement strand
TAGGTCAATTTCTTTGTTCTATTGTAATGCATGACTGATTACTTGTCTTTAGTAAGTTTGTTTTTACTTAGGCTAGTATTTTTTATTTTGTGATATTGGAATTGGTAACAAGAATTGTGAAATCGCAATGCATCAAAAAAATTTTATTGGATAAAAATCCTACTTTAAGCTATATATTTCATTATTGTGATGGGGGCCCTGCAATAAGTCATAGCCCCGGGGCCCAGTGAGGTCTTAATGCAGCCCTGATCGCGTCTGTCTATAAGTGAGCGGCACGCTGCACAGTTGACACAGGAATTGTCACTTGCACAGTCGAGGCCGTGTCACAT
>NW_015542267.1:0-319 GCF_001515605.1 Sinocyclocheilus anshuiensis | reverse complement strand
GGCAGTGTCACATCGTCACTAAAGTTTATAAATTGCATTTCTTTTTAATTCTTGCCAGACTGAGCGCTCATGCACACTCGCAGCTGCACACACATAACGCCAGGTTCAAATTACTCCGTTTGCAGTGCATACATAGTGCATATTTTTTTCCGTGCTCATGTTAACGGATTAAAGTGTTCACTGCACACAGTTGCGGTCCGGCAGTGCATTCAGTAGCGGTGCGTCTGCAGCAGTGCAGAGATTGTTTCCAGTCTATGTTTGCTGTGCTGCAAGCGCTGAATTAAAGTAACAGGGCATTGTTTGCAGTAAATATGAACAT
>NW_015542266.1:0-603 GCF_001515605.1 Sinocyclocheilus anshuiensis | reverse complement strand
AAACATCAAATTTTCATTTTTGGGTGAACTATCCCTTTAATGTAAAATGCAGATTTTAAATTATATTTCTAAACATGCAATCATTTTTCTCATTCTATTTTAATCCGTTTAAAAAGTATACCTTTCAATATTAACAGCTGATGACATGGATTAAAAAAATAAACTTTGCTAAACTAATAAAAGCAATTACCCTTTTTAATGCCATTTTACTAATTATGTATAAAGTATCAATTTAACTTCCTAAAACCCTAGCAACCACCTATTTACGATTTTTTGTTTTCTTACCTGGAGCCTCTGGAGCTATTATCGTAAAATCCAAGTCCGCTGTGGAATGTGCCGCTTCATTGAAATGATGAGGTACCGGAGATTTTATGTCCTTTCTCCTAATGGAGCTCATATGTTCGATAATACACGTTCTGATTGATCTACTAGTTTTTCCCACATACTGTTTATGACACACGCAAGTCAACAGATAAATGACATTAGTGGATGCATGAGTGGTAAACTGTCTCATACAATACACTCGATCTGTCACGCAACTGACTTTTCTCTGTATATACACTGTTAGCGGTTTCTGTAAATTACACAGTATTTAACTGTAAT
>NW_015542265.1:428-647 GCF_001515605.1 Sinocyclocheilus anshuiensis | reverse complement strand
CGCGTAAAAAGACAGTATAAGTCATTATAATACGTAATTATGTCCACACTGGACGTGCCTAGTTTAATGCCTAATTTATAATGGGTTTTAATGTTTTTGTCTCGTCACTCTAGCCGGACAGGGTATCACAATATGGTAGGGGCGTAACACTTCCGTCACACGCTTGAGGTATTCAGCCAATCACAACACACTGGATAGCTGGCCAATCAGAGCACACTT
>NW_015542265.1:0-226 GCF_001515605.1 Sinocyclocheilus anshuiensis | reverse complement strand
ATTTCATTACACCAAATACACAAAATAATGTTCTTTTTAGCAACATCATATGACCCCTTTGAATGTAGGAATAATTGTTATTTCTTCTTGTGTTGAATTTGCATTAAACAACGTTAAAAAGGGATGCTTTGAGTGAAAAACATAACAGCATGATGTAAAAGGCATTTGATTGCATTATAGCGCCCAGTAAAAATACAAACTACAAGCCTCGTCATGTTATCTCGTG
>NW_015542264.1:407-641 GCF_001515605.1 Sinocyclocheilus anshuiensis | reverse complement strand
GTTAGACTAGAGTATTCACACCACACGCAGAGGCGGCACGGCAGTTCCGTGTTTCCAACCACCATATGACATTCAGCAACGCTGTGAAAAAATAGGCTTAAAGGGGTCATATGATGCAATTTAAATTTTTCCTTTCTCTTTGAAGTGTTACAAGCTCTTGGTGCATAAAGAAGATCTGTAAAGTTGCAAAGACTAAAGTCTCAAATCCAAAGAGATATTCTTTATAAAAGTTAA
>NW_015542264.1:0-212 GCF_001515605.1 Sinocyclocheilus anshuiensis | reverse complement strand
TCGTGAAGGCGCTGTGTGTTTTGTTGTGAAAGCGAAACTACTTTGTTTGGTCTTCCAAAAGAGTCCAGCCCGGGGGGGTCGTCACATGTGGTAACTTGCCGCAAGCCTCCTTCGTCGAATCCGCCGGTCGTTCCTCACTCTAGCTGCCGGCCTCTGCTCACTCTAGTCCGCCGTGTGATGCTGTGTGTTTCGTTGTGAAAGCGAAACTACTT
>NW_015542263.1:0-1354 GCF_001515605.1 Sinocyclocheilus anshuiensis | reverse complement strand
TTGAAAAATAACTAAATAAATAAGATTAACGTCATAATATTTTAAAAATCAAGTATGATAATAGATAATAAAATCATGTTATATTGCGTGAAGTTAATGTGAAAATAAAGTCAAAATTACGATAATAAAATCATTATATTGCGTGAAGTTAATGTGAAAATTCCACCTATAGGCCTACTCCAACAACAACAACAAAAAAAAGTCTGTGGCATCCGTCATTCTTTTGACTTTTTTTTAAAACTCTGATTGATCGATTCATGAGACAATCGTTTGTATTAAATTGTTCTGATTTTTTTCAACATGCATTAAAATATTCATGTTTATTTCGTGCTGCAAATAATAAATAGGAAAATATAATTGATTCATATGCAGCTTGAACTCAGGCGAATTATCTCAATACAAATTAAAGAGCGTAAAAAGATGTTTTTTTTGTATTGTATCATAAAATTGACAGAAGTCTGAGACTTTGTAGTAACAAAGCACAACGCTTTTGCATGCTACAAATAATGAATGGACTTGAAAACTTTCATCATTTCCAAGCATTAGCCTATACCATAAATAAAACAGCTTGTAAATAGTAACGATTCACGTAACGTTATTTACTTCAGAAAAATCAACAATAGGGCCTAAGTTAAGTTAACCGAGTTGGAGCCCATAACGTTTAGGAGGGCCCGTACAATTTGTTTTGCATATGGGCACGAGGCTGACTCGCTACTACTGGTCCCAGCTTAACTGCTAAACTGTAAACAGACAGTAAGAATTTTAACCAATTAGCCTAATTCGGTTAAACCAGGAGTGGTCAACGTTGGTCGAGAGCCACAGTGACTTCAGCTCCATCCCTAATCAAACAAAGCCAATCAAGGTCTAGATAGCCAGGCAGGTGAGTTTTTATCAAGGTTGGAGCTAAAGTCTGCAGGGCTGTGTGGGCTCTCCAGGACCAACGTTGGCCACCCCTGGGTTAAATGGTTTAAAAACTCATTGGCAGTTACAATGGTCACTACAGGACTAGCAGAAGCATTCTGACTTCAGCACACTAAAAGACCGTCACCATCGACTGGAGCAGATTCTTTGACAGTCAGAGAGGAGCACACACCTAATGACTGAGTCAGTCTACACACTTAACGACTGGCGCGTCACGACTGGACAAATTCTGCCGAACCACAAACAAACAAACAAACAAAAAAACAACAACTCACAAAAACAGTGCACTCCCAACAGCCCCACCAAATACAACACTGCGGACAACACGGTGCTTTAGATATTGAAACGTTTTAAGGGCCGGGTTTCCCGATAACGATTGGTCTTAGCACTTAAGAGCGTTTTCTATGAGTCATTTTACGATCGTTCGTTATTG
>NW_015542262.1:0-1364 GCF_001515605.1 Sinocyclocheilus anshuiensis | reverse complement strand
AGCATTAGTGCTCATAGAAAACCTAAACTAAGCAGGCTTTTATTTAAGCTCTAACATGATTTGCTGGGTATAGAACTTGTAATACACAAAAAAGTATATTTCTACATTGCACATAAGATTTCATTACATATGAAAATTCATGTGGGCAAGCCGTGCTTTTAACATTGCATTGACCAACTTTCTCTCACTGGGAAAGGAGCTTTGCAGCGTATGAGGGTTGCACTCTAACACAGCATTTAGTGTTCGTAGAGGCCCTAAACTAAGCAGGCTGTCAATCGAAGCTCTGACACGACTTGTTGTGCATAGAACTTGTAAAACACTGTAATGTCTCTTTCTGCATTGCTAATAAGATTTAATTTCAGTGTAAGAAATATCTTTCATGAGGGCAAACTTTGCTCTTAACATTGCATTGACCAACTTTCTCTCACCGGGAAAGGAGCTTTGCAGAATATGTGGGCTTGCTTTCTCTCCATTTGTTTAGAAGCAGTAACACAGCTTTAGTGCTCACAGAAGCCCTAAAACTAAGCAGGCTGTGCATTGAAGTTCAAACATGACTTGCAGTGCTTAGAACTTGTAACACACTGAAAAGTCTATTTCTGCATGGCAAATAAGATTTCATTTCATAAAAAACATCTTTCATCTGGGCAAGCTTTGCTCTTAAGCTTGCATTGACCAAATTTCTCTCACTGAGAAAGGATCTTTTCAGAATATGTGGGCTTTCTCGCTCTTCATTTGCTCTGAAGCATTAACAGAGCATTTGTGCTCATAGAAAACCTAAACTAAGCAGGCTTTGCATTTAAGCTCTAACATGACTTGCGGGGCACAGAACTTGTAATACACAAAAAAGTTGCTTTCTGCATTGCACATAATATTTCATTACACAAGAAAAATCATTCATGTGGGCAAGCCTTGCTTTTAACATTGCATAGACCAATTTTCTCTAAAGAAGAAAGATGCTTTACAGCATATGTGGAATTTTCCCTCTCTTCATTTTTTCAGAAGCACTAACACAGCATTAGTGCTCATAGAAAACCTAAACTAAGCAGGCTTTTATTTTAGCTCTAACATGACTTGCTGGGCATAGAACTTGTAATACACAAAAAAGTTTCTTTCTAGATTGCACATAAGATTTCATTACATATGAAAAATCATGTGGGCAAGCCGTGCTTTTAACATTGCATTGACCAACTTTCTCTCACTGGGAAAGGAGCTTTGTAGCATATGAGGGTTGCACTCTCGTCATTTGATCAGAAGCACTGACATAGCATTAAGTGTTCGTAGAGGCCCTAAACTAAGCAGGCTGTGCATCGAAGTGCATCTAAATCACTGAAAAGTCTCTTTCAGCATTGTAAATAAGATGTAAT
>NW_015542261.1:342-1092 GCF_001515605.1 Sinocyclocheilus anshuiensis | reverse complement strand
TTTAATAATGATGGGAAGAAGTCTGTTTTCTCTCATTCCATGATCGCATAGTATTGTAAGTATAAAAAATCGGGTGTGGAATGGTTTTTCTGCAAATATTCTTTATGAATTACACACAATCAACTATTGAAGCACATATGTGGTTACACTGTAAAAAATCCACCTATTTCAAATTGAAAACTTAAAATGTTCACTTGCTTTTTTTGTAATCAATTTGTTTGTACAAGTCATTTAAACTTAAAAACTGCTTAAAATATTAGATATTCGGAAAAACAGGACTCTTGTTTGTATGATAAGCTAACTCCTATAGGCTATCATATGTTATAAAAAACAGAAACTCATTAAATGGGTATTTTAAATTTATTTTATTTTTTTTAATCATTTTGGGGAAAAATTAATTTAGCGGAACATTAATTTAATAGCCTAGACATCCTGTCAGCCCTGTGTTCCCGTGTTTGTTCTGGTTTTCTCCTAATGTGCTCCGTGACCTAATTTCTCCCTCGTGTTGATTGTGTTCATTGATTTCAGGTGTGTCTTGTCATTAGTCCCTTGTTATCCTGTGTATTTAAGCCCCAGTCTGTTCAGCCCGATCCTTAACCCCAAATCAAGGGAGGAATCTGAGGAGGAAGCGACAGTTGGCTCGAGCCCTTGAGTGTGCTCCAGTGTCGGCTCCAGCCCCTGAATCCGCTCCAGTGTCGGCTCCAGCCCCTGAGTCCGCTCCAGTGTCGGCTCCAACCCCTGAATCCGCCC
>NW_015542261.1:0-265 GCF_001515605.1 Sinocyclocheilus anshuiensis | reverse complement strand
ACTTTGGTAAAGCGGTAACTAAGTGGGATTGCTTGGACCAGAAATCAGAAGACAAGTGTTGACTCACTAGAGCAAAAGGTAAGCAAAAAGTATAATAGTATTACCTATTCTGAGGGTAAGTCAATTAATAACACAGTTCAAAAGAATAGTCATTACTGGAAAAATAGTATATTGTTTTGATTATCCTTTCACTTGGATTATTGCCCTTTTGAAATTGCAGTTAGATCAAAAATAACCAAAACACAATTACAACAACAAATAAATT
>NW_015542260.1:0-630 GCF_001515605.1 Sinocyclocheilus anshuiensis | reverse complement strand
GCCTTCAGAGAGACTTAATGGACGACGGGAGAGAGACTGAGTCCCGAGAAATGTCCTGCTGCACAAAGAGCTCCAAATTAGCCAGACGGAGAGAACAAAGAAGTAATGTAGCAACATGACCTATTTGTGGGTTGCTTAGGAAACAAGGACAAGCAGGTGGATTTCTGGTCTTCTGGCTGAAACTAATGACTCCAAAATCACAAGGACAAGCAGGTGGATTTCTGGTCTTATGGATGAAACTAATGACTCCAAAATTATTCTTATGCTCAGGGAAATGAAGTCTAATTGGATTAAATGCTGCACAAAATGCAGCCTGTACCAGCAACACTACTTGCTTTTAGTAATCTCGAAGTGTCATGCCCATTTAAATTTTTTATGCAATTTGTTTTATATTTGTATTAGATTTGCAGATTTTGAATGAAACATTGAGAAAATGGTATCTTTTAACCCTGTAAAGCCTGACATATGAACGAATAGTTAGAAAAAAATTGCATTTTTTTAAATGGAACTTTTCTTATATCTTTTCATCAAAAAAATTTTTTTTACATATGTGTTTTTGTTGATTATCATATCTGATACATAAGACTTTTATGGCTCATATGTTACGATAATGGAGAATATGGACCTCAT
>NW_015542259.1:0-964 GCF_001515605.1 Sinocyclocheilus anshuiensis | reverse complement strand
GGCCACGGCGGTTGAGTGCATTACTTATTATTTTCTTTGAAACAACTGTATATGCAAATTCCAGGTCTTTCTGAAGCTCTCCACAAGTGATCCTTGGCTCTTCGACAACTCTTTTTTTGGTTTATGGCGAAATTATGTTCTTTCCACTTTCGGATTATGGCCCCAACAGTGCTCACTGGAACATTCAGAAGTATAGAAATCCTTCTGTAACCAACGCCATCAGTATGTTCTGCAACAATAAGGTTGCGAAGGTCTTGAGAAAGCTCTTTGGCAGCAAATTGCAGGTGATTGGCTGGGCCATTCTAGCAGCTTTACTTTCTTTCTCTGAAACCAACTGAGAGTTTCCTTGGCTGTGTCTGGGATCATTGTCTCGCTGAAATGTCCACCCTTGTTTCATCTTCATCATCCTGGTACTGTAGGCGTTGGGACTGAACCAGCTAATATTAATTTCCACTGACGAGGGGCAGGATTGCCTTCTAATTACTGATAGATTTCTGCTGGTGTCTTGGCTTTCCATTCCTTTTTGCACCTCCCTTTCTTCATGTGCTCAATACTTTTCCCTGTGTCATTCCATTTTATTACACATAACTTTTTTCTGTGTTTATTTCTGAATTTATTTGTTTTGTTTTGTTTTGTTTTGTTTGCATGTATGGATTACTTGGTTTGTTACTGACATCTGGTGAAAATTTCATGTCAACAGCACCTTTAGAAATATATTTACTGAGAAAAATGGTGACATGTTCAATACTTATTTTACCCGCTGTAAGTCTAAATGTCTTAATATCATTCATTAGACACAGCAAGTGACATTAATTGTAAAGAAAGATGCAAAAAACACATTTCAATTAAAACACTTCATCTGTTAATTGCATATTTTATTGGCACACACACAGTATACTGTATGTTGTTTTGTTACTGTTCTCCATTATCTGCTGCCATGTTCAGTAGAAAACACACACATATA
>NW_015542258.1:712-892 GCF_001515605.1 Sinocyclocheilus anshuiensis | reverse complement strand
TTCTTACTGTCCTCAATTAAAGTTTGGATGCGTGTCTCTAATCCTGGAATCTTCTCTGTCAGCCTAACTATTTCCCTGCATTTATCACATGTGAATCCCTCGTCACCGACAGAGAGAGATAAACTATACATGTGGCAAGCGGTGCAAACAACAATAGCAGGAGAAGAAGCCATTACTCAC
>NW_015542258.1:279-655 GCF_001515605.1 Sinocyclocheilus anshuiensis | reverse complement strand
GATTCTTACTTCCCACAGTTGTTTGATGAACTTGTGAAAAAAAGAAGAAAAAAAAACCGGAGCGAGAGAGAAAAGAAACGGAGTGAGAGAGAGAGAGAGAAAAAACAGCAATAGGCACGAATGGAAACGCTAATGATAAGCTAACGAATGCTAACGTGCTTTGGGAATAAAAAAATCGCGGTTTTGGAATAAAAGCGAACAATCAAATTAATCAGATTAGGTTGATAGATAATATCAGAAATATGCTGGGAATTAAGTTATATTTTAACACTTTAAACAACAGAGAGTGATAGAGATTTTACAGAAAAACAAAGCTACACAGAGCTACAATCACAAACCAGCAGCACTGCAAACAGGAAGCAGGAATAACACTGTA
>NW_015542258.1:0-222 GCF_001515605.1 Sinocyclocheilus anshuiensis | reverse complement strand
TGGCAGAGGCGGACAAAGTACACAACTTCATTACTTGAGTGAAAGTACAGATACTACTGGTCAAATACTACTCCAATACAAGTGAAAGTTGTAAAGACAGATTTTTACTTAAGAAAAAGTACGAAAGTACATGCTTTTAAAAGTACTTAAGAAATTAAATCTGGAAAAGCGCCAGGTCCCGACGGCTATCCGGCTGAGTTTTACAAGAGGTTTTCTGCCAAG
>NW_015542257.1:0-600 GCF_001515605.1 Sinocyclocheilus anshuiensis | reverse complement strand
CTAAGCACTCGCTAACCCAAAGCAAACCTTATCATTACTCTAAACCCCCGTCCCACATACACACACACACACACACACACATTTTATTATATCGTTTTTGCATATAAGGAAGTAAACTCAAAGATGCAGGACACAAACTAAAACGTTTTGATTTAATAATTTTGTGTAAATCTACATTTACAGCTTCAGATTGTTTTTTCCAACCATATTAATTTCACAATGGTCTAGTCCAAATATGTACTTTTGTTTTATTATTACAGTGTATACGTCTAGTCCAAATATGTACTTTTGTTTTTTTATTACAGTGTATAATTTTTTTTCTTGATTTACCCTAGCAGAATGCAAGTAAAATGTGACAACATGTCCCATATTTGCGGCACATTGTTACCTGACCGTAGGACAGCTAAAAAAAAAAAAGTATCCGATCCTATGGAAGAAAAAAAAAAGAATTTAACTTTTTCCAAGTAAAACTGTGTTTACGAATTAAAAATCCACCGATTCTGTAGTTTGACAATGAACAGGCCTGATTGCAACACACAGCTGTACAGTAAGTTGAAAGCAATGGAGATGAGGAAACATCCAGATATTTTGGCACAATTT
>NW_015542256.1:0-1494 GCF_001515605.1 Sinocyclocheilus anshuiensis | reverse complement strand
ATACTGTATTGGATATTAGAGTAATGACAACTGATAATTAAATTCTGGAATCACACTGAATTTTCATCACAAGAATTACAAGAATTATTACACACAAAGTAGCAGTAGTAACCTGCAATATTAACAATAGTGTAACAATAGTAACAATAGTGACATATGAAGAATTTTCAAGTAATTAAAATTAAAAAGTAATTTTAAAGTAATTTTAACTGTCAATGCTCATGTTTAAAAGGAAAGTATGTGTCATGTTTGGAGATATTTTCCCCTCTGTGCAAATTGCACAATGTTTCAAACATATGCATTCTGTTGGCAAACGCTGTAAGCTGCAGTGGCAGTATTCAGAACGAGAGTGTGTGTTCTCTTGTGTACACTACATTGTCCTCTTAGGGGCCTGTAAATAAATGACACATATGTAATTGCCTTGAACTTGGTTACACTGTTAAATAATGGAGCAAACTGCTGGCAATGAGTTGAGGGCTTGCTTGGTTGAGAGGCATAGCCTCTGGCATTGCATCTGGTATTATAGGCCAGTGGAGAAACATGCATGGACAAGGGGTGGGGGGTGGGGGGAATCACTGCGGAGAAACATGCATGGACCATGGACAAGGGGTGGGGGGAATCACTGCTGATCGATGCAAACATTACACAAACACACAGAGTTTGATATATTCTACATGCTGTTCAATAACAGGTTCTTTAGTACTTTACTCCTCTATTCTAGAGTCAATCTTTAATTTTTAACTTAATGGCTGGTGCAGTAAAATGTGATATAATTGTCACTGAGAGATTAATTAATTTGTTTATAAAATAATAATGTTCAGATAATTGGAAAGTAATTTTGTTTTCCCACTGCAAGGAAAATGAGTTTTTTTTTTGATGAACCAACTTCTTCTGGACCAGTTAAGCTTGTTACATCGCTATACCGCAAGACCCGGGTTCACAAAGCCTGCAATGTCGTCTCTAAGACGTTGAGAATAACATAAGACAAAAGCCCTCTTCTTACCCTCTACCGTGTGAAGTGGAGGAGGAGCCGGAGGCCAGCAGCCCTGCCGGCGAGGCGTGAAGACGTGGCAAGGTCTCATCCCAGGCCAACGGGCACACCACTGTCAACATCATGACACTCACTGGGCGGCTCGCCGGCACTCTCCCGCCTGGCCGGCAGCGGTCCCAGCTGCCCCATCCGTTACTGTCTGATTAGTTCTGCTAAGCAGCCCCTCCCCTCCATGCCCCATCGCCATCTGCTCCCCCAACAAGATGGCTGCCGCCCAGCACCGCGCACACCGCCCCGCTACCTGCCAGTGCCCGCGCCCGCACTCACCCCAAAGTGCTAACACGGCTTCTAGTGGCTGGCGGCAGGCCCTATTTCGTACGCTACTACTTCTGACAAGGGGCGGCGGGCTACGCTCTTTTATTTGCTGTCGGATGGTACATGTGCTTCCCGCCGACTTGGTTTGCAGCAGTTTGGTGGCACGGCAGACTTTGCTCACCGCGGCA
>NW_015542255.1:0-1030 GCF_001515605.1 Sinocyclocheilus anshuiensis | reverse complement strand
TGTCTTCATGCAAGTAAAATAGTCAAGTCAGAATACAAGCAACTATAAAATGTTTTGGTAGGCTATGAAAGTTGCAGAGCAGACAATAGTCTGGAGGGATTTCAGAGAACAGTGTCAAAACATCCAGTCAGCATTCGTTCTGTTGCTGTGGTTGAAAATGTCTTGTTAATGACTGATCCAAGATGAAGGGATGAGTGGAAAGTGGCAGTAAATGATTTTATTTGTCAGTGAACATTGATGGGTGTGGACTACACCAGCAGGAGAGCACAGCAGGTTCAGTCCCATCAGCTCAGAGCAGGAGACTGATACTACAGGACACTGACTCACCAAAACTGGACAGTGGATTTCTGCTAGTAGGGATATGGTTCAGTGGCACAATGTGCAGCCAATACCTTTGCAGCAATTGCATTGGGGATCTTTAAGTGTTGTTGCCAAACTTTGCTGACTTCATGCCTCAAATAATTGAGGCTGTTATTGAGATAAGTGTGAGAGGGGGAGGGGTCATGTGATGCGTTTAAAGACACACCTCTTCTGCAAGCTCTAATCCACAGCCATCCAAACACCGGAAGAAAAAAAAATCATGCTCTCCAACTCATACACCTTCAGTAGAGAGTTATTGACACCTGCCATATCTTTGCCACGGTTAGCAAATGTTAAGTGCAATGTAAGTGCAGGCCAGCGGGGGAGTGGGGAGGGGGTATAATCGCACTCTGGTTCGTTAAAAGGCAACCGTTCCTAGTATGAGTGCACCCTAAGTCTGTATTTAGTCTGTAATTTACCCTGGACTCCAGTTTCTGGAGCTGTTTCTTTCCACCCTTCATGGCCAGACTCTCAGCCTCATCCAGACGGTGCTGCAGGTCTTTGACAGTCACCTCCATGTTCTTCTTCATCCTCTCCAGGTGAGCACTGGTGTCCTGCTCCTTCTTCAGCTCCTCAGCCATCATGGCAGCCTGAAATATAAGCCAATGAAAATGAGTTAACCAACATAGATAGAATTAGCTTCCATGAATGCTCTCTTTGCTACCACATG
>NW_015542254.1:0-872 GCF_001515605.1 Sinocyclocheilus anshuiensis | reverse complement strand
TTAGCGTTTATGGGTGCTCTCAGTCTTATATTAGTCTTCAGAAGCCGTTATTCCAGCGACGACAACTTGAAGGTGAGTCAATGAGAGAGTATTCTCATGCTCTCATGTCCTTTATGGATGTGATTAAGCGTAAAGATCCAGCGTGCTTTGCAAATCCTGACACTGTGCTACGAGATCAGTTTATAGAGTTTGTGAGAGATGGGATGCTTCGACGTGAATTACGGCGACATGTTAGATTAGATCCTACTCTTAGTTTCCTAGATGCCAGACAGGAAGCCCTGCGTTGGGTGGAAGAAGGTGAAAATCCCTGTATGCAGCGACCTCGTGCCCAGTCTTGTAGCATTACTAATGTTACCGACCTCTCAGCACAGTCTAATGCTATCCTAAATGAGCCCTCAGATGAGTTGACTGAAGTCAAAGAAAGTCTTCGTAAACAGCAGGCTCAGCTAGATACTATTCTTAAGCATTTAGAGTCCTCTGTTCCTCAAGCTGTTTCAGGATCTTTCTTGCCACCAGCTCCTTCTGTTCCAAGGGTTGGGATTCGTAGCCAACACTATCGCTATCATCCAGATGGTAGACCTATATGCTTGCGTTGTAATCGACCTGGTCATATTGCAAGATTTTGTAAAACTGAATTGGGTACGACATTGAGGGTAGCTGCAGGGCCTAGGTCCTCTACTCAGTCATTGGAAAACTAGTGCCCCCCGGAAGCACTGCCCATGTGCCGGGTGGGGAACTTTTGGGCAACCCCTTTGTTGATGAGCTTCGACTTCTAGGTAAATGTCCAACAGAGATTATTATTGGTGGGGTGACTGTGGCATGCTTGTTGGACACAGGATCTATGGTGACTACGGTTACCCAGCAATTTTATG
>NW_015542253.1:0-875 GCF_001515605.1 Sinocyclocheilus anshuiensis | reverse complement strand
GACTTCTGAGGCTGAGGCAGCGTGGGCTTTGCAGGCTGAGTGGATTTGGCTTTCTGGCGACTAGCAACCGCAGCACCAGAGTGCTTAGGGAGGAAGTCATCAGCGCTTGCGATGTCTTCTGAGCTTCTGAGAAGAGCTGTGCAAACCCGTCCACAGTGGGGCCAAAGAGGCCCTTCGGCGAGACCGGAGAATCGAGGAAGGCCATCTTCTCAGCGTCCCTTATTTCAGTGAGGTTCAGCCAAAGGTGGCGCTCCAACACCACCATGCTGGCCATGGTCTTGCCGATAGCCTGAGCTGTGGCTTTCGTAGCATGCAGAGTCAGATCAGTCGCTGTGTGCAGCTCTTTGAAAGCATCCTGATGTTGGCCAGACTCGTCCATATTACGGAGAAGTTTGGCCTGAAACATCGATCCGGCCTGACCGGCCACTGCATTCACCCTGTTGGCCAGAGCCGAAGTGGTCCTGCAGGGCTTCAAGGGATGCGCTGCGTGGGCCTTTAATCCCAGGGCATATGGCAGACACAAGTGAGCAGCTACCGCCTCCTCCAGAGGGGGGAGCTTGCTATAGCCTTTTTCCTCAGTGCCGTCAATGGTGGTGAGAGCTGCTGAAGAGGAGGAACTAACTCGGGCCGAATAGGGGGCGCGCCAGGTCTTGGTCAGTTCTTTGTGAACTGCAGGCAAGAACGGGGCGGGCCACTGACGGGAAGGCGGTTGACGGTGTCCCGGCAGGAACCACTCATCTAAAAGGCCATGGGCGGGCTCATCCGGAGCCGACCACTCGAGACCCAGATCCTCCACCACCTTGGGGAGAACACGAATCAGCTCACTGTCCGGTTTCGGCCGCAGTGGTGGATGAAGTACACAATTCAAGTACTTG
>NW_015542252.1:576-961 GCF_001515605.1 Sinocyclocheilus anshuiensis | reverse complement strand
ATAAAACGGTATCGATATTTATCGACGGTACACCTTCATCGATAATGTTATAAAGATATAGTGCATATAGTGCATGATATAGGCACGTGCTATGAGTGACGCAGACAGCACACACAAACACAAACACATGCTGAAATTAGTGCTGTGCCTGCCTGTGATGAGGAGATTGTGAATAAAGAATGAATATTAGTGGAATTTAAAATAAACATTTGCATTTGAATGATAGATGTGCATCAGGGAGCATCATCAGTGGAGCACGAGATGCGGTGATGATGTAAGTTACGTTGTTGCATTTTAATGTTTTGTTAGTCCAGACCACGAGACGTGCCGCTGCTGCGTTATTCATTCAAAATATTAGAGAAATATAGAAGCTCAATGCGGAGAA
>NW_015542252.1:0-226 GCF_001515605.1 Sinocyclocheilus anshuiensis | reverse complement strand
ATTATATTTGATTTATATATGTTAATTTAGACGTTATGCATGTTTTTATAGACAGTTATTTGCATTGACAATTTAATGTGCTGCATTATGTTGCTCATTGCGCCTCGGGAAGCAAGTCAAAAGTTTCCTTAACACTTATTTAATCTGCATATAAAACATAAAAAGGAGATATTTGTTTACATTTTATTTTGTGTTTCACTGTAAAAAAAAATAAAATAAAATAAAT
>NW_015542251.1:1456-1604 GCF_001515605.1 Sinocyclocheilus anshuiensis | reverse complement strand
CGGGACCGCCGTTCTCGATCCCGCCACCTCAGCTCACTCTTGCCCAGCCTCAGCTCACGCTAAGCCGGGGCTTTCGCTCACGCTAGGCCGCTGTGTTTTTCGTTGTGAAAGCGAAACTACTTTGTTTGGTCTTCTAAAAGAGGACGAT
>NW_015542251.1:0-588 GCF_001515605.1 Sinocyclocheilus anshuiensis | reverse complement strand
CACTGGATAGCTGGCCAATCAGAGCACACCTCGCTTTTTCAGACCGATGAGCTTTGTAAAAATCGACGTGTTTCAGAAGGCGGGGCATAGAGGAGAAACAATAATGTAATGTGGAAAATAATGTGTTTTTTTTATTTTAAACCGCATAAACACATTTCATTACACCAAATACACAAAATAATGTTCTTTTTAGCAGCATCATATGACCCCTTTAATATATATTTACACAACTTTTGAGCATTACATGATGTTACCTCAACTAAATGTTAAATTAAAGTACTTGGGATGTTAAAATATATTCTGCGTTCACTGCGTTTTAATTGTAGATTTTAATTTATGTATTTTTGTATGATTTAACTTTTTAAATGTATATATAATGTATAGTTTTATTTTGTTTATTTTTATTTTATGTATATATATATATATATACTGTATATAATTAAATTCATCATTACAATTTAATTATTTAGAATTAATATTATTAAAAACATGTATCAAATAAATCAATAAAAATGTGTATAAATATTGATGATAATAATAATAATAATAAGTGTAACTTAAATTGCATATATACAAAATTATATATAA
>NW_015542250.1:0-584 GCF_001515605.1 Sinocyclocheilus anshuiensis | reverse complement strand
CTCCACGCAGGAGACGATCTCCCAAACCACGCGCTCCGCACCAACACGCCAGGCACTCTAAAACTCTGCGTCCAACAAGTGTCATGTGTGTGAGCCACACCCCCTCCAAGCGGCACCTAAAACACACACACCCCACGCACAGCCTAAACTGGGACGTCACACTAGACTGACTTACTATAGGTCAAATTTTGCTAATACCTCCCTTGCTGTACATAAAGTACATCAATAGTTTATAATACAACCTTTGGAACATGAAAAATCCCTTTTGGGGTCTTACAGATTTTTTAGTTTTTGTTTTAAATAATTGTGAATGGTACATACAGTAAGGCAGATATTGGCAAAATATCACGAAGTCAGTCTTGTAACTAGCAACGTACTACAACCTGTGGAACATGAAAAAAAAACCTTTTGGTGAATAGTTTAAAAATATATATTTGTGTACTGTACATACTGTAAGGGAGATATTGGCAAAAGTCAGTCAGTCTTGTATCTAGCAAAGTACTACAACCGTTGGAACATGAAAAACCCTTTCCAGGGATTTTTATATGTAAATAATTGTGTACTGTACATATATGAAGGGAGGT
>NW_015542249.1:0-1248 GCF_001515605.1 Sinocyclocheilus anshuiensis | reverse complement strand
GGGCAGCTCTGAATCACGCTGTGCATCAACAGAGGGAATGAAGTGTCAGAAATTCAGATGACTAAAGAGACTCTGTAAACTTCAAACTGGGATTGATATGTGTTGCTCTGATCACTTGTTCTCCCAGCTTTAGAAAGAGTTGTGGTGAGTAACTTCTTAAACATTTTAGATTATGATGTGTTGGTGCACAAAGCAGAACAACAGCCTCCTTTTATGCCTTGAAGTGAGAGATTTTTGGTTTTGCAATATTTCATTTTGTCTTGTGTAGGCCAGATTTTTGTCTTGGACTCTTTTGTGTGGCTCTTTGATGTTTAACTTTTATATTTCGTAGAGAAAAAGCAGTTTGTGTGTAGTTACCCAACAATCTATGCAGTATTACCAAAGTGTGAACTCAGAGGTTGACCACAAAGGCTTAGGGTGGCATTTGGGACAGGCCCACAGTAATACCAAGGTCTCGAATGTTCCGAAAGTATAAATAGCAAATTTGTTCTCCAGTTATGCCCAAAATAATAATAATATCAGTGAGTTTGTCCAGATGGGAGTGTAGCGAATGGTGATGTTAAACCACAGGTGCACCTGGAGGTCTGGAAGTCCTACTCTAATTTTTTTTTTCAGGAGTTGAATGATGCTATTTTTTTAACCATTAAGACTTCCATGAAAAGTAACGACAATTTCACCCCAAAATTTGCATAGTAATATAGATTTATATTATATTATATTATATTATATTATAGTATAAATTAAAAACATAAAGAATATATAAATAAGTATTAATGGACCATTGTATTAATTTTAAATAAAAATATTATAAAAATGTGTAATTATAAAGTGTTTGTATATAGCCTATACATTTTTACAATAAAATTGACTGAGCACAAATTCACAATTATTTAAAATTGTAATTAATTTATACTTCATAGCAGTACAGGACCTCTAATTTAGGCTTTACAATTTGTAAATATTTAAAAACATTTTTAAAGTCTTGGAATTTTGAAAATACAAATAATGTATACTTTAAGTTTGGTAGGTCAGTAAGATTTTTTATGTTTTTAAAGACGCATCTTTTGCTCATCAAGGCTGCATTTATTTGATAAAAAAAGAGGAAAAAACAATCATGTGACACTTTTCTTCAGGATTCAAAAGTTACAATATTCAAATAGAAATATTCAAAATAGAAATATTTTCTAACAATATCTGCTATCACTTTTTATCAGTATTTAAAGGGGTCATATGATGCTATTTTAAAGA
>NW_015542248.1:643-1524 GCF_001515605.1 Sinocyclocheilus anshuiensis | reverse complement strand
ATGTTGGGGGCGTGTTTAAACGAGGCGTTTTAGGAGGGCGTGGACTAGAGGTTCCAATTATGGCAAAATTGGTATCGATGTTCTCAGCATGATGCAAGGAATCTATAAACAACAGTCTCATTACATTATTATAATTAGAGGTCGACCGATAGTGGATTTTACCGATACCGATAGCTAGGTTGGACCACACTGGCCGATACCGATTAATCAACCGATAGTTTTTAAAATGGTTAATGAAAACTAAAACAGAGCTTTACTATTTTTAAAAAAGCAGTAGCAGTACTGAACCATACTTTGTAAATGAATAAACATATTAATATTAATTATTATATTGATCATTAAAGTTATTTCATAGTTTACTAATGTTAAAAGAAGAAACTTTTAAATGTAAAAATATAGCCTATTAGTAATAGTAAATGTTGAAATGAACACACTAGGAACAATACTTTTACAGCTTTCATTAATATTACAAAAGGACTCTTACTGTAAAGTATTACCATTTAATTTCAACAGTCATGCTTAAAGATGGCCATCTTTAAATATCTACACAAGGCCATAGCATTAAAATTACATACATATGTTATTGATATTGTATGTGTACTCTTTTACAATCAAAATTTTAAAAAAAATACGCAAGTCACACTGGACAAAAGCGCAGTGATGCAGGGCTCTATGCTTATTTTTTTTTTTAGGAGCGCTTGTGCTCCTAACTTAAAAAATTTAGAAGCACAGTCAAAAATTTAGGAGCACCAAAATTTGATAAAAAATTAGCCTTACCCCATTACGAGGTGATATTTGACTCCTTAAAGTGATTTACAGTAGAATTTTGTTTTTACCTTTGTAATGGCATTTTTCTATCTTTATTAAAAGTATGTAATCTT
>NW_015542248.1:0-145 GCF_001515605.1 Sinocyclocheilus anshuiensis | reverse complement strand
ATGGGTAATCATGAATCACTGACTCACTAGATTCGTTTAAAAACGCAGTTCATTCATAAACGAAACACTGCTGTGTTTGAATGGAGATGCGCAGTGGCTGAGCTGTGACTTCGTTTCAAACTATTTTCGACGACGAAATAGAGCA
>NW_015542247.1:0-540 GCF_001515605.1 Sinocyclocheilus anshuiensis | reverse complement strand
AGCCATTGACTTCCATAGTCTTTTTTTTTTTCCTCCATGCTATGGAAGTCGATGGCTACCAGCCACTGTTTGGAACAACTTGAGGGTGAGAAAATAATGACATAATTTTCATTTTTGGGTGAACTATCCCCTTATATATATTGATATAAAATTATATTTTGCAAGAAGCATTAATGAATGGTTTGTGTTTGTAGGTGTGTGTGTTGGAGCGGGATGCAGTATGTCTGTTCTGAAGAGTGTGTTGGAGAGAAGTATAAATCATTTCCCACCAGAGAGCAAGCACATGTTTCGGGCTCTGCTACAGCAGATAAAGCTTATGGGCGGACAACAGATCCGAAACGTGGCTGTAAGTGTAAACAAACCCTGAATCACTCTTGCTTGCTCTCACAAATTCACTCGCTCTGAAGGCGGCATTGATTGTATCCTTTACGGAGAAGGCCAAGAATCCCAGAATTCACAGCAATGACTTCAGTGAAAAAAATAACTACTGTCTATTAATATATATATACAGTGCCGTGAAAAGGTTTTTGCCCCCTTCCT
>NW_015542246.1:406-1089 GCF_001515605.1 Sinocyclocheilus anshuiensis | reverse complement strand
TCCATGACATTCTAATTTATTGAGATGCACCTGTATACATATATACATGGGTGACATTTGACTCTTGAGACGGGGGCAAAAAAAAAGAGGCCAAAATAAATCTTTTTTGGATGGATGCATCTAAACAATGCCCTATCACGTATCAAAGCAGTCAATACAGCGCAGTCAAGAATAACTTAAGGAGATTACCTGTGTTAACAAAACTGTGGAGCTTTGACTGTTGTTGCTGATTTTAATGGTGATACTTCCCGTTTTAAGTGGCCTTTCATTTTTAACCAGAAATGTGCACGCTTTTCTGGTGTTTATTTAAGTTTTCCGTGTCTTTTTCCCGTGTCACTTGAGAAATGTGTCTGCTTTGAATCATTGTTACTAAAGGTGAGACACGTGAGGAAAAAAATAACAATCAGTTGTGGGACTATTCTGTCATAAAGTGCATACCATTCATTTCTGAACTTTCTACCGTTCGTTACTGGACATGAAATTACTGGTTGATATGCCCCGACCTCAACTGGGGTAATGCGCAACAGACTTCCGTATTCTGTTAACCGGGTCTCGTCGCTTCCGGTTCAAGCGTTTTGCATATGCTTAGTTAAATATGAAGCCGTTTTACTCAAGATGCCTTCAAAGTAGATACCAATGATGATCATAACCAATGTCCATCACATATGCGGACTGATATCTAA
>NW_015542246.1:0-313 GCF_001515605.1 Sinocyclocheilus anshuiensis | reverse complement strand
CATTTAGATATAAAAATTGAATAAAACGTCAACAATAAAAACAGCTAGCTAGTTTAACTTATCTTAAAAGTCCATAGATATCGCTATTATTTAATACGGCTGTTAACACGTTCTCCGACAAGCGGAAGCAATGAGATCTGTTTTCCGGGTTTGGTCAGGTGATGTTCGACATATACCGTATAAAGTTTACACACGCTTTCAGTCCGTGAACTGGATCTCTCTCAGTACGCACGCCGTCTGTGGCAATTTGGCCTGGACTGCTTCCAGGATAAATCACTGAGGCATTTTTGTCCCGTCTATTGCTTTGGTTATC
>NW_015542245.1:0-898 GCF_001515605.1 Sinocyclocheilus anshuiensis | reverse complement strand
TCTTCTTTAAAGATTTTATGGAGCATTTATCATATGAAAAAGAGCTATGAGCAAGAGTGTTACAGCATTGTGTGTATGATTAATAACAGCTGTATATATATATATATATATTCGGAACAGCATCACAATTGATTGATTGATTGGTTGAATTGAGAGATATTGCTTTAGTACAACAGTTCAACAAACAAGAAGTTTATTCACTTAAAAAAATTAAACAAAAGAAAATAAAAGTATCAGATAAGACTTTGTATTTTATTTTTTTAAACCTTTTTTTTGTTACTTTAATATTTGCATCTCGGATGTTTTACGTAACGTAGCAGATAAAGTCATGCACATATGTTCTTGTGACAGCTGAGAAGTCAGTCTACAAAGCACAGCACTGAGTTTTATATACATCCCTGCAGACTGGATATTCACTCTTCAGGTAATAAAGTCCTCTATTTCCTGCTAAACAATGTTTGACAATATTGCTGCAGTCGTTAGTTATATTAAAGGGGTCATGGGCATGTTAAATGAATCACTTAAGTAAGCCAGAGATGATATCTATTTGTTGTTATTTGTGAATTAACAATTTACTTGACACAAGTAGGCCAGAGATGATATCTATTTGTTGTTATTTGTGAATTAACAATTTACTTGACACCATTAGTGTACTGTATAGGCTTACTGCAGAATATCAAATGATCAGCATGAAAATTACCTGTAAGTTATGTAGCCTATTGGTGTGATCTGATTACTTGAATTTTAATTGAGAATTCTGTAGAATTAGGGTGTACTGAAAAGTCTGAATAACTCCAAATGTTTACAATTCTCAATTCCTACAGCAATATTATTTATTAATTTATTGTGAGCCACTGTGCAAAGACGAGGAGGAAATGAACACCACCATACCAGTAGC
>NW_015542244.1:449-569 GCF_001515605.1 Sinocyclocheilus anshuiensis | reverse complement strand
GGCAAATGGTAGTCACACCAGATACTGACTGGTTTTCGGACCCCCGAATACAGTAAAACTGCACATTTTAGAGTGGCCTTTTATTGTGGCCAGCCTAAGGCACACCTGTGCAATAATCAT
>NW_015542244.1:0-284 GCF_001515605.1 Sinocyclocheilus anshuiensis | reverse complement strand
TTGAGAGAAATAGGCCTTTTGTGTACATAGAAAAAGTCTTAGATCTTTGAGTTCAGCTCATGAAAAATGGGGGCAAAAACAAAAGTGGTGCGTTTATAATTTTGTTCAGTATAGTTTTAACACCAGTTGGTTAAAACTAATAACAGCAACACAACATTACATAATGATAATAACGATAATAAAATTAGTGCTGGGCAATGATTAATCACAATTAATCGCATACAAAATAAACGTTTTTGTGTGCGTGTACTGTGTATATTTATTATGTATATATAAAGACACAC
>NW_015542243.1:0-641 GCF_001515605.1 Sinocyclocheilus anshuiensis | reverse complement strand
GTAGGTGTCATGTCATGATTATGTAGGTGTCATGTCATGATTATGCACACATTAATGTATTCATTCCATTTATTCATTTATTTAATCAGTATATTTATTTCATTTATTCATTTTATTTATTTTCATTTATTCAATGCATTCATTCATTCATTTAATCAGTGTATTTATTTAATGTATTTATTTTTATTTATTCATTGCATTTATTCAATGCATTCAGTTCATTCATTCATTCATTTAATCAGTGTATTTATTTAATTTATATATTTTATTTTAATTATTTTTTTTATTCATTGCACGCATTGCATTCATGTTAGCATGACAACTCTACTTAGCAATGTGCTAAAATATACTAGGAACATGCTAACAAAGTGCTAAAACTGAATGAACTGTTTGTTTTAAAATGTCAATTTAGTTTTGTTATATTTCAATTTCACAAAGAAACGTGCAGCAATAGCCTAATCAAACGACACCTTGTAATTTACTGTATAATGTCTTCGATCTCATTTTGTTAAAAAAAATTGTGAAATCAAAATCGTGGATCGAATCGTGAGTTGAGTGAATCAATACATCCCTATTTATTATATAATAATAAAAAAACTAGAGCTGTCAAACGATTAATCGCATCCAAAATAAAAGTTTTT
>NW_015542242.1:418-563 GCF_001515605.1 Sinocyclocheilus anshuiensis | reverse complement strand
ATAGTACTAAATTAGTTTTAATCATTTAATCACCACAGCGTCTTGACACAATTGGCAACACGCACGATTTGTGTCGATTGCAAGTGACGTCGCAGGTAGCGGAGAGTGCAAGTGGCGATTGCAAGTGACTTCGTAATTTAGTTTC
>NW_015542242.1:0-271 GCF_001515605.1 Sinocyclocheilus anshuiensis | reverse complement strand
AAAAATAAAAGACTGCAAGTGACGTCGCTAGCGGAAGCGCAAGTGTCTGAGAGTGCAAGCCTGAGAATGCAAGTGCAAGGCTGCAGCCAGACCCTTTTCGAAATAGTGCTAATTAGCGTGCCGGTGTGTCACTGAAATCTGAGCCAGTGAAAGGCTGCTGTTCGCGGGGGAACTGCAAACTTCAGACTGCGGCCTCACGTTTCACTCGTAGCTGAGAGATGCCATTACTGACTCCAAAACCTGCTCATAAACAAACAGTACTGAGATTAGA
>NW_015542241.1:1492-2291 GCF_001515605.1 Sinocyclocheilus anshuiensis | reverse complement strand
TTCAATCCCTTCAGGTATATACTCACATGTTAGGTATTGATAAAAGACCATTCTCCCAATTCAGCGTCTCTTGATGTTGCTAAATCTTACGTTGGTTAAATTTGTTTTTCGTGAAATCCCAAGAGTATAATAATAGAAGCATTCGTACTCTTTTCCAAAGAGAAATTGTTACTGTATATATTATTTTGATAAAGTACCAACTACGTTGTCAAGTTAGCAATGCTGGAACTGATGTGTTTTGTGTGTATGTGTGTGTGTGTGTGTGTGTGCGTGCATGCGCGCCGGCGCGACCATTTCAACTGTTTCCTTATACCAACAGAATTAACTTTAAACACTTATTGTCTTATTAATAATGCATCACTGTATAAATGTCTACTTTTATTTGTGTACACTCACAATGAAAACAAAACATTGTGCTTTTGTAAAATAAAGAAAACAAATAGGATATCGCTTTCTCCCATTTGAGTTTCCTTTCTGTGAACAAATTAAGCCTGTCACAAAAAGGAACTGAAACTCAGCATATATAGGCTACATTACGTGTCACACTGCTTTTTTCCCTTGTTTATCTGTAAACTAAATCACATATATTTCAAGAATGTATTCTTTGTATGTATATACAGTATATGTACTGCAGATTATATATATTTAACATAATGTTATAATATTTAGTATTTTCACATCTAGGTGGAAAAAATTATAATTTGTACTACTGTCTGTTCAAAATAAATGAAAAGAAACCGAGCATAGTAGAGTTGTTTTTTTCCCCTGTTGTACCGAAATCGTATCGAACCGTGACCCC
>NW_015542241.1:0-263 GCF_001515605.1 Sinocyclocheilus anshuiensis | reverse complement strand
AAGCCGTTCACATGTGATCAGTGCGGGAAGAGTTTCTCACAATCAGCAAACCTTAAAAAACACATGAGAATTCACACTGGAGAGAGGCCATACACATGTGTTCAATGTGGGAAGAGTTTCACAGAAAAAGTAAAACTTAAAAACCACATGAGAATCCACACTGGAGAGAAGCCGTGTGATCAGTGCGGGAAGAGATTCTCACGCGAAACAAGTCTTGAGATTCACATGAGAATCCACACTGGAGAAAAGCCATTCACCTGCAA
>NW_015542240.1:0-1027 GCF_001515605.1 Sinocyclocheilus anshuiensis | reverse complement strand
ATGCACCGACAAACAACATCAATGCGCTCCCATCCGTTGCATTCAATGCTGCGAGGATCTACCGGTCCAAGGGGTACATAGATGCTTCATACAACCCCAAGCTCCCAAGGGGCCTAGCAAAAAATATATATTTTATGACTTCGAAACGTGCTATGAAAACGGCAAGCACGTCGCTAATTTCGTCTGCGCAATCACTTTTAAAGGCAAGAAATTTGTGGCGGAAGGCCCCGACTGTATAGAGCGTCTAATCACCCGGTTCAGACGCCCTCGATACAAAGGATACTGTTTCATAGCCCATTACGCATCCAGATTCGACTCCTTCCTAATTCTGGAGTATTTTTGCAAAGTGGGGCTTACGGTCGACATCATCATGCAAGGATGTAAATTAATCTTCATGTACGACGATGCCTTTGCTCAGCGATACATCGATAGTTACAGCTTCATACCGATGGCGCTGTCCAAGACACCCGCTGCTCTAAACTTGACAACGACGGAAAAAGGCTACTTCCCCCATCATTTCAACCGGCGTGAAAATGAGAGGTATGTGGGACCCTACCCCGACAAAAAGTTTTACGGGTATGACAACATGTCCGATAAAGACCAGACCAAGTTTAATGAGTGGTACGGCACTGTGACGGGTAAGGTCTTTCGCTTCAGGGACGAGCTGCGCGAGTACGGAGTGAACGACGTCGTCTTATTATGGGATGCTTGCATGAAATACCGAGAAGCGTTCATAGAGTGTACTGAACTTGATCCGTTCAGTTTTACAATGCTCGCTAGCTTTTGTATGGGGGTCTTCAAGACGCGATATCTCGCCAGAGACACTCTGGCTCTGACGCATAATAATGCGTACATCCAGCAGAGTAAGACTTACTCAAACGGTTCGATCGAATGGCTAGAATATGTAAAAAAGAAACGAAACGTCGACATTCACCATGCTCTAAACCACGACGAGATGCAGATCGGTCATTACTTTTTAGACGGCTACTACGAACAGAACGGATCGAGGTACGGTTTAGAATACCTC
>NW_015542239.1:532-1086 GCF_001515605.1 Sinocyclocheilus anshuiensis | reverse complement strand
TTAAAGACCACTTAAGTGTTCACTTTCATAACTGTTTCTTAAAACACTTTGTAATATTAGGAAATTGAAAGTTTTACTTTTAAGTGCATTTTTAATCATTATATATTAATCTTTTGTTGTGCATCATGAAATTACATATAAAGATGTACTTAAATCCTACTTAAGTGGGTCAAAAAAGCATTTAAACTATTCATTTTAAGTTATATTCTTTTCAAGTATATTATATCGGTACCGACTCTTTTTAAAAGCAGTCTAAAATGCACTTATTTTCGCAAAGGGGCTTAAAGGGTTAGTTCACCCAAAAATGAAAATTAGCCCATAAATGACTCACCCCCGAGGCATCCTAGGTGTATATGACTTTCTTCTTTCAGATAAATCCAGTCGGAGTTATATTAAAAATGGTCTTTGATCTTTCAAGCTGTTTAATGGCACTCAGCGGGTGTTGCATTGCTTCAGTCCAAAACAAGTTAAATAAAAAGCGCCCATCCATTCAAAAAAAGTGTCTCACACGGCTCCGGGGGGTGAACAAAGGCCTTCTGTAGTGAATCGATGCG
>NW_015542239.1:0-245 GCF_001515605.1 Sinocyclocheilus anshuiensis | reverse complement strand
CGAAGTCCTCCGACATTCTTCTTTACAAATCCTCGTTTTGTACTTCTAATTAGTGACCGTTGTTTTGTTTTAATCTCTCCGCTGTGTTTCTGCGTTCGTCACTTCTGAGCCGCGCATGCGCAACGCCGACCTCATACGTCATTCGCGCGGAACTGCTTCCGTTTACAGCAGTGAGCGCAAGCTAGAATCAAGTGATTATCACATTTTGAATATGGATATTTTTCTTACAAAAACACATCGATTCG
>NW_015542238.1:0-851 GCF_001515605.1 Sinocyclocheilus anshuiensis | reverse complement strand
ATGTAGTTGCAGAGTCACTTATCAACAGCTGTTTAAAGGGTACCACAAAAAAATGATATTACAATAAAAATAGTTCAAAGCAAATGTGTCATATTACACATTCATCTGATCTGATATCTGATCTTATGGCTGTTATAAAAACTGTTATTATTATTATTATTATTATTATTATTATTACTACTTGTGGTCTTTGACCGCTTTAAGTAAAGTGGCATAAGAAAAATGGCAAGATATGAGACTTATAATACATTATAACTATGAGAAATATAATCCATTGTAAAAGTGGATGCAACGTGTTCATTGTGTTATAAATCATCATACTCTTAAAAGCTATAACCACAAATAAGTAAATATTATAATATATTAAAACTGCTCTTATGAATATTCATGAGATGATACAACATATTATAAGGTTTTTTATAATGCATTATGCATTCATTATAATGCCTTAAGAATACCCTTATAATGTATTATAAATACGGGCTTCATAGAAAGTGTTACCAATGTAATTTATTCCGGTGATGGCAAAGCTGAATTTTTAACATCATTCATCATTCAATCATTCATCATCTGCAGTCTTCAGTGTCACATGATCCTTAAGAAATCGTTCAAATATGCTGATTTTGTGCATCAATGTTGAAAAAAGGTTGTGCTGCTTAATATTTTTGTGGAAACTGTGATACTTTTTTTCAGGGTTCTTTAATAAGAAGTTCAAAAGAACAGCATTTATTTTAAATAGCAATATTTTGTAGTACTGACCCCAAACATTTGAATGGTAGTGTATATCGACTATTACTACTACTAATAATAGTAATTATGTTTAGTATTTATATTTGTATATTCAATTTATA
>NW_015542237.1:465-585 GCF_001515605.1 Sinocyclocheilus anshuiensis | reverse complement strand
ATTATATAAGGAGCCCATATAAGCACATATGAAAGAAAGAAAAAATCTGAATTTTATAGTATGTGTGTACAGTGCAACAGCAAAGAGCTTTTTTACATTTTAGAGAAGTCAAGTTACCGA
>NW_015542237.1:0-283 GCF_001515605.1 Sinocyclocheilus anshuiensis | reverse complement strand
CAACCGCCTGCTGACTGCATATATCTACTACAGTACACGGATCCATTCAGTATAACTAAACACAGCAACATAAACATAACAAATCAAAACATTATCGTGAATGTGTGTGGACACAACGTGAATGTACGGAAATGTCTGTGCCTGTGCACAAATACAATGTGCGATCAGTGCGACAAGAGCACTCATACACACATTATTATAATGGACTCACGCGTGCTTACTGTATGACTCCTGTACACCACCACAATCGTCTTTACCTTGATTGCAGTCTTCATCCATCAAA
>NW_015542236.1:0-936 GCF_001515605.1 Sinocyclocheilus anshuiensis | reverse complement strand
AAACAGTGGAGATCTGACAAAAACAGGTCTCAGAGGTGTTTATTAGAAATTAAAATAAAGCACATCTAAATGGTTTGCATTGATTAATTTTAAATCTAGATTAAATCAAGGTTTATCTAATAATTCTGTTGCACCAAACTTTAAACCTTTAAAAATAAGCAGGTTTACATTTTAACCCATCATTTTGATCCTGGATTTAAGTTATATTTAAGATTAACATTAATCCTGTTGCACCATAACTTTAAACTCAGATTTAAATCTCGATTATGGATTAACTTTAAATTTAATGGAGGTTTAAATAAAATAAAATGCACATGCAAATAAAATATGTAACTGATCTGACAAAAACAGGTCTCAGAGGTGTTTATTACAAATTAAAATTAAAATTTTGTCGTAAGTTGTGTTATTACTCCATTAATTTATACTAGCCTATATATCCAGCGCTCCCTAAACGCAGACTCTGGCTTATTGCCAGTCAAGCGCAAGCACGCTGCAGGGTCTATAATGACTTTGATCTGATCATTAAGTCTTTCTGAGTCACAGGGCTCAAGTCCAAGTCAAGTCTCGAGTTATTGCTGTCAGTCTAAGTCGAGTCTCTCAAGTCTTCTAATTATGTGTCGTCCATTTTCTGGGCTTCTCTCTTTAGGGCGCGAGTGCTCATTATACCACAGTGTCAGACTCTTTTCCTTAATCTTCCTTAAGTGTAAAGGAGCAACCGTGTCTAAAATGCTAGAAAAGAGAGAGTCCATAGTTTCTGTTACATCATCAAATTGTTCTGAGCTATTGGATATGCGGAGGAATTGGGATAAATCAGGAAGATTACTTGCAAAGCAGTCTTTTGTGGTAGAATTGATGGTTCTTCCATACTTGTAACAAGGATTAGAATTTACAGTTTATTTATTTATTTATTTATTTAGTCATTTAGCAGACGCTTTT
>NW_015542235.1:0-835 GCF_001515605.1 Sinocyclocheilus anshuiensis | reverse complement strand
ATTTAATTCAATTCTAATTTAAAATAATCTTGTCGGTTAACGGTAAAAAATGGCGTCGGTTGCGTCGGTTGTCGGTTAGGAAAAATAACCGAAATGAACATCCCTAACTTTAGAATTTGGTCAAAACAACTATTATTAATTAAAGTTTTACCTTTTATATTATATTATTTCTATTATTATTATTAATTATTATTGCTGTTGTTAATTTATTGAAATAATATATTTAATTTAGCTGGGTTTTAAGCAATTTGAATAAAACGCCTACTTGTACATAGAAAAAAAAAAAATATATATATATATTATAGCCTAGCTTTATGTTTTTCTGCGCTGGCAGAAGTGCTGCAGGTGCGTGATGTGATATGAAGACCATGTGAATCCTCATTTTGCTGCTTTTTGCGCATGTAAAATTAATCCCCGGTAAACAAATGTTAGTATTTTTTAACGGGTCACAGACACTTATCCTTTCTAATTTAATTAAATTCTAATTGTTAACGGTTAACAATCGGTTAACGAGCATCGGTTGTCGGTTAGGAAAAATAACCGAAATGAACATCCCTAGTTTCTGCTTATAAATGATTATAAACCCGTTAACGGTAAAAAAATGGGTTAACGAGCGTCAGTTGTCGGTTAGGAAAAATAACCGAAATGAACATCCCTAACTTTAGAATTTGGTCAAAACAACTACTATTAATTAAAGTTTTACCTTTTATTTTATATTATATTATTTCTATTATTATTATTAATTATTATTGCTGTTGTTAATTTATTGAAATAATATATTTAATTTAGCTGGGTTTTAAAGGGGTCCTATTATGCTCTTTTACAAAGTCTTGAT
>NW_015542234.1:0-591 GCF_001515605.1 Sinocyclocheilus anshuiensis | reverse complement strand
TGTCCTCGTTTAGTTTAATTATGATTCCTGGCACCTGTGTTTGTTGTTAATTATCCCCAGTATTTAAGTCCCTGACATTGCATTCTGTGTTTGTCGATTCTACTCGTTATGTTTGTTTTTCCTGCCGTCTTCAGTGTAGATCTACCCTGTGTTCCGTGGATTAAATACTGTTTTCGTTTACTCGTGCCTTCTGCGTGTTTCCTAAACAGCGAACTGTGACAGAAGAACCGACCGAAACCGTTACTTTCGTGTCTGCCCTCGGTTTTTATTTTTTATTTTTACCCACTGTTTTTTGTTTCCGTTGTGCCCTTATGGATCCCCTCGCCCGCCCTGAATACATCCTCCTCCTGCTGGAGCAGGGGGAAAGATCTCTCGAGGGTCATACAAGACTGTTCCTGGAGGTAGCTCATTACACCAGCTACCCGGACGACGTGGTCTGCGCGTTCTACAACGCAAGCCTAAAACCCACGTGCAGAGCCCCGTCGTCCGAAGATGGCCCTTGGGAGAATTTCGCCGCCTTCGTGGAGTGGATACTAGCGAGAAACAGATCTCCGTTCACTGTCGGTCTCGAGGATAATCTCGCTGGATCCA
>NW_015542233.1:0-665 GCF_001515605.1 Sinocyclocheilus anshuiensis | reverse complement strand
CCTCTTTGTTCTTGGTGTTCCATTCTGCAGGGTTCTGGATCTCTCCTGCTCTGTGTTCTTAAACTCTGACCTCTTCACTTGTAGACTGAGGATGTGCAGATCGATGCTGCAGTAGTTCAATGTTTGTAGCAGTGTGTGCAGGCCGATCGGGGATGGTGTGTGTGTGTGTGATATATAAAAAAAGAAAAGCTCGCGGACGCGGTGGTATGGCGTTACACACCGATCGGTCTGCGGCTGCGCAGTGCGACGTGCCATTCACAATCTCAACACGCACGCTTGGCCACCCTCCCTTTTTTTCTTGACCATAAATGCATTTATTAAGATGCGGAACCGCCGTACCTCTTTATGAGAATTTTCAGACGCGCACTTCAGCTTCACCTCGGCGTCAAACTGCATGTGCACACAAGAACGTCTCTCAAAGGCATGTGCTAAAATATACTCTGCAATTGGAGATCACAATATAAGGCACAAGCTGATGTATTTCTTATTTGTAATTTAATGCACAAATAAATGTGAGCACAGTGCACTTATACTAGAGAATATGCGAAAATGAAACCATTTAAATGCATAAAATAACTCATTTTATATTCTGGCATTTATGTCTACTGTTGACTTCGGGCCTTTTTCACATTTTTATCACTATCTGCATGTCTCATCCACGAGTG
>NW_015542232.1:247-4656 GCF_001515605.1 Sinocyclocheilus anshuiensis | reverse complement strand
TATATATATATTGTTTGTTTTAGATGCAAAATCACCTTTTTTGTAACACTTGATAACTGTATTCAAAATTAAATAAATAAATAAATCAAATGAAATGGAGTAATAATCTGTGTTTAATAAATAATAACCCATTTCAGGTTTGATTATGGCTGATATTCAGTATATAATGACATGGAGTTATATCTAATCTTTATGGGTAACAATACACTCATTGCAGTCTAACTGTATCAGTAAGCAATGACGAAACTAAGCGCAATGTAACTCGTGAGTCATACATGATGACACATTGCTAGAACACATGCTGATTCCCTTGGTGCTGGAACGTGCCCGGTCCAATCTGGCAGAGGGGCCCTATGTTGTATTTAGGTATATAGGCCTAACGCAGTGAGCTACTGCCTGTTTTTGATTTACCCATGAAATCATTGTTGTGTTACAGTGAGTGACAGTGTCTGGCATGGGCTGCCGTAGGCAGAGTCTATGGCACAGCTGAGACAGGGTGCATCTGCGCAGCGTGTGTGTGCATGTGTGCGCCCACTCCTATTTATTGTGCCACGTTGACCCTGTTCCCAGCTTTTTTGCCATTGCTCTGGAATCGGGCGATAAGCTCAAATGCTCTCTGCTGCCAAAGTGTGGCATGGGAACCTGGGTCTGCTTTTTTACTTTTCATTCATCCATTTATATACTGGAGCACTAATAGTTATAGGTTTTGAACACATTATTTTTTTAGTGGCAGATCAGCCCGTTGATTGATTGCAGCTGAAGAGTGAGCAGGCAGGCACTGTGTGGGTGGGTGAAGGGCAGATGGATGGGAAGAGCAATGATAATAGCCTAATGTGTACACTGTCAATTACAAAGGCCACCCTGTTTAGCCCTCAGATAATTTCCCCTGCCCTCCTTGAATGAACACTTCTGTCATGTAAAGAACTGTTAGAGTTAGAGCTCTTTTGTAGACTAATTACTCTCAGAGCTAAAGTAGCCTGTAGTATTTGCTCACCTGAGAAACGGAAAAGGGTTATTTACTAATTTGCTTCGTAAAATATTCTTCTTTGTGCAAAAGTATGCTCTGAAAATGTTTGTATTTAGTATGTGTTTTCCAGTGGGTCAAACAATATACCACCTTAAATTGTAAATTAATAACATTTAAAAAGTTAATAAATTGAAATTATTAAATAAATGCAGTTTAATGAAAATGTGAAATAGATGGGTTTTGGTTAAGGTTAGATAATTTGTGCCATACTCAGTGTCATTTTAGTATCATTTATATACTATTATAGTGTTTATTAATATTTTGTTTTATGTTATTTTACTTCAGTTAAGGCTTATTTTATTCCAAGTAACAAAATATATATTGTTGATGGTTTTAAAGTTAATTTTAGTTAACAATAATAATCCTGGCCCTACTGAATGAAAATACACATTTGCTTATCCCATTTATTACATAGTAGTATATTCTGGCTCTAGTATTTTCTGCCTGTCAGGATGTGCTACACTGGTTGCATGTTAAAGAAGCACATTTTCTTAGACAAGCATGACAACTTTAACTCAGCTTATCCCGGCAACTTAATTCTGAGCGGTTATAGGTCAGATGTTAGAAATAGCAAGCCAGTAATCTAAACCTGAGACTGGAGGAAGTGCTTATGCTCTGTGTGCCTAGAATGTAACCAGCAATGACTTCAATTCTGATGGCATGCTACATTCATAGAGTAGTTTCATTGCCAGCTTTGCCTTTAGCCTTTCCTTCACTGAAACCTTCCGTTTCATGCATAAAAGTCTGCTTAATCAATACTATAAGGCTTAAACCTCTTTATGCTTCACTTGACTACTTTGTCTTAGAAAACATGAAGCAAATGCGTGGATAAAGATATATTCACAATGAACAGGCTCACTTTGCTACTCTGGCAATGAACCACCAACGAGCAGTGTGGCATATTGCAACACCCGCTCTGTAGGTGCTCATCACATTATAATGCAAATGCATTTATTTGGCAACCAAAGCGACGCGTGGCATTTACTAAATCAGTTCTATATGGAGAGATTATTGCACTGTATTGGCTGGGAAAAAGACGAATTGCTCAATTACGAGTGTGTGGCGAGTCTTTATAAATCTCAACCCGGCACACTGCATATAAAAGGCCCTTATTTGGAAGCCATAGACACTTTGGTGGGCAGTTTAGTCTCAAGGAACTGCCATTGCTAGAAAAATTCTCGAATGACTTTTCATTATAAGAGTATCTATGAGTAAAAAATGATTTAGAACCAAATCAAAATACGTTTGTGAAATGATGTTGTAAAAAATGTTTTAATGGGGTTACTTTAATTATCTTGAACTATTGGAAGCTCAAGACTGTAAGGTCCAATTCATGAACTCTTGTAATTTTGAGCAAGACGCTTAACCCTACATTGCTCCAGGGGGACTGTCTTCCATAATATACTATAAGTCACTTTGGCTCAATGCCTCAGCTAAAGTGCTTCTTACTAGTGCACAATACACCCATTTCATAAAAACAATGATTTCATAAACCTGCATAAATAAAGCAGCAACCTTTTTATTTTGGGTATGTCATTTGTGTCTCCATGCCGAAAATGGGGGGTGATAGAGAAGGGGTTAAATCAAATCAAATATACAATGAATGTAGGACACCATTTCTGTCCACCTGTATGTCTCACATCTTCCTCCTGTATCCACATAACAAATGCGGTTTGCTCATGGGAAATACACAATCTTAGTCACGACCAAGGCAGACCACATCATATTAAACACTTTGCCTGAATGCTAAATTAAGTATCTTCTCAGAGCTAATGGTTTAGTTATTTCCAGCCAATGGGCTGCATGGCACTTACTAAATGGGTCACACCAGCAATGAAAAGTTCCAATCTGTCTTGTGGATCCATCAGAAAGGGACTTTAGCCATTACTGCAGTAATAGTTCTGAGCAGATGATTAGAAATGCACTCTGATGTGACACATTTAGACATTAACAAAGCCTTAGTAATCAGGGTTGAAGAGAGCTGCATTCTGACTCAATCTTAAAGCATTAATGCCTTCTTTTGCTGGTAAACTGAAACAAGTTCATGCCAAAAGCTGTTAATCTTACATTTGTTTGGTCAAGAGGAATGTGGGTTGGAAGGTAAGCACACTGAACTACACGGTACAAGCTTCAAAGCTTTGCTTTAAAATTATGTTAAAACTGGGAGAAAATGTATATTTTTCACTTTCTTGAGAACTATTGTGATTTTGTGCTTCCCTGTGTGTATTATGGCCTAACGGCACATAGAACATTTCCTTCCAGTTGAGAAAGTCTTTACGCTTCATTCAGCTGCCCGAGCTCCATTGAGGTTTACGATGGTCACAGAATTCATGAAAAACATATGTCCAGGCAAGGCACTGACTCATATTGGTGATGCTTGCTGAAACCGTGAGGTTGTTCTAGCAGTGGAGATGTTGCACCAAAATGAGGGCAAATTAATGATGCAATGCCCAGAGAGCTGCATTAAATGACATGTTTAATTCAGCTGCCTCCCAATGGATGCTAATCCCTTTATTCTCTATTCATGTAAATCTTTCCCTGGACACCATGGCTTTTCTAACACCCGACACGGCCACAGTTTAATGAAGTACAGATAACAATTGTGTTTTGCATGATCACCAGGATGCATATGGACCATGCAGACACTTCTAATCATGTGTTAACTACAAGGAATTAGAGAAATGTCAATCAAGCAACATCTGTTTCTCAAATGGGGGGAATAAAATGGTGCACGTCTAACAAACCATATGTTCAGTGGAATTTTCACAGCATGTACAAAATCATGTTTACCAAGTGCAAGTAATGTTAAAATTCTTTAATAATCTTAAAATTATTTAATACTAAAAAGTCTGTTATTTTAAAACACTGGCTTTTTGTCCTCAATTAGAATAGAGTTGGATTCCTTGGAGTCCAGAGTTAGCAAAACACTTGATTACACACATTATGACGTCACATAGATTATTTCTGTATCTGTTAAATTCCGTGAAGCGAGTGTGTGAGTATAGTTAGATACAGCATGGGATTGTGAGTGCTGTTATGTAATGCAGAAGGCTTAGACACTGACTTTTTGTTTGGGTAGATAGTAGCATAAAATATAAAAATAAATAAGCTAAAAAAAGAAAGTAATATCCTGGCATATCCTGTGTAATTATTGTGTAATTGTTCCTTTCTTACACTATATTATATTACAGGGATGAATTCATTACTGGCGCCTCATGCCAATTATGTCAACTGTTATGTCAATTAACCACATTCATAATTCACACTAATGATCCCTGATGGGTATGGAAGCATGAAAGTGGTGACCTGTCAGCAAAACACAACTCAAACCCTATATTGAGCAGGACAAAATGCTAAAAGAGTGTCCATATATATATATATA
>NW_015542232.1:0-166 GCF_001515605.1 Sinocyclocheilus anshuiensis | reverse complement strand
ATATATATATATATATATATATATATATATATATATATATCCTCTGTCATGGCAATGAGATTAGAATAGAGACAATTCTTCGGTGTGTGGTTTTCAATTTAATTGTGCACTTGTCCAGCAGCCCTAATCTCACCCCCCTTCTATGGCTAATATGATCTGATTTATT
>NW_015542231.1:0-456 GCF_001515605.1 Sinocyclocheilus anshuiensis | reverse complement strand
AAAAAAAAACTTAAATGAGATCTCAGTTGGTTCTTCAAGGCTGCAAAGACATTAAATGCAGAGTAAATGGACACTTTTGCGGATGTAAAAAATTGTAAACAGAATTAAATATAGAAACAAACATTAAAAGTAAAAAATGAATTTAATGCAATTTTCTAGCCACAAAAATGAATGGATTTTAAAACAAGAAAGAAATGTTTACATTTACATTAAGAGGTTTAACTTTTTACAAATATTGAAAATGAATCCAGTTATATAGTCATTTTCGCTTACTCTTCTGGCATTTTTTTTGCTAAATTTATAGATTTTTGTGTAAATAAGGTAATGTATTCACCATTCTCTGCTTCTTTTAAGGATGTTTAAATATTTTTTCTGACTTTTATAAGATATGCCAGCAATGTCTCAAACAACATCAAAGTCTGTCATTTCTTCCAAAACCTTTATTATCAATCTGTA
>NW_015542230.1:0-757 GCF_001515605.1 Sinocyclocheilus anshuiensis | reverse complement strand
GCACTTGGACCATAGTGCGGCCCAGTGGAAAAAAAGGTTGAGAACAACTGATCTAAGGCTACATTCACGATTTTTTCTCAGATCTGATTTTTTGTATAGCTGTTCACATTGTTGTTATGAATGTGGCCAATATCAGATTTACAGTGTGAACAGATCATGGTTCTCAACTGACCCGCATGCGCAAAAGAATGATACAAACAGGGTTTCCAGGGGGTAAATATCGCAGTAGTGGAGTCGGAAACAATGAAAATGTAGCCCAATTCCACAGGAAAATTGTGGACTTGGCAACACTTGCGCAATGTGCTGTCATACGGAACTAAACACGGATGACATAAAGTAAGTGATTATGCGTTTATTTATAGTGTGATCTGCCACAGAATCCAGCGAAATTATGTGCTGGCAATATGAAAAATAAAGACAAGGATGTGACAGTAGAGAGCAGAGTTTTGAAACTTTTATGATACAAGCACTCATGTTTGCTTGTATATAGAGTTGTCACTGTGATACTTATGAGTTCTGACACTGTACTTCCACTGACTACCTTTCGCAACTGTCTTGATAACTTTGGGTATGTAAAATCTTTGAAGTGCCTCCCATGAGCGCAGAATCGTGACGAATGATTATCTACAGTGACGTAAAAGTCACATGAATCTGTTGACTGTTCACACTGTGGTCACATTTCAAAACATCTGACCTGTATCGGATTTAGTAACACATATGGAAGTGGCACAAATCAGAATTGAAAAGATCAGATTCC
>NW_015542229.1:0-914 GCF_001515605.1 Sinocyclocheilus anshuiensis | reverse complement strand
ACATTTTTGGATGACTTAAAACACACTTGTGGCATGGTAACATACACATCTATATACATCTACAAATGTATATTAATGTTTAAATGATTAGTTAATCATGAACAAAACACTTTTAAATGACCTGATCATTATTATAAAGTGTTGCCAGAAATTTGATAAACAGTCTGTAGTCACTGTCACAACCAAACTGTGTAAAAACTATGATGATGATGATGAGGTGTTTTTTTCAGACAGATTTGGCAACCTTGCTGACAAAACGAAAGTGAAAGCAGATTGTTTTATATGCAGTGTTTACACTTGACTGTACGTTTTTTTTTGTTTTTTTTTTTCATTTTGAAAAACTGATCATCAAACTGTTTTTATTATTTGCTGATGTGGGAATTTAGATGGACCTAATGGGAAACCAAGGACACTTTGAGAACTTGTCTAGTAGCTGAAAATTTTGATCAAAGCAAGTCTCAAAGCAAGGAGCACAGAGGCATTTCCTTTTTAATGTAAGAAAGCATAAAATACTAACTTTATCATGAAGTACTCAAAAAATATGATTAAAATGGACAAATAGGGATTACAAGATTGTAACATGTTTCACTGTAATGTTCTGTAATCATGTTTTCAAACTTTTATATAATTGATATAATGATAATCTTAAAGTAGCCTACTTTTGTTACTCCATGGGTTGTTTTACACTGTAAGTAATATGAAATGTAAAATATATGTCAGTCATAGATATTACTCATGCATTACCTTCCTTAATTAATATAAGAAGAATATATCACTTATGTTCTTTGTGTAATCTTGAGTCAGAAACACTTCTACGTTTATTTTCCTCTTGCAACTACTCAAAATGAATATGTGCTTCTAGAAACATTTAAACAAAGTGCATTTCATAAAATAATGACAGTAGATACACGCAT
>NW_015542228.1:0-980 GCF_001515605.1 Sinocyclocheilus anshuiensis | reverse complement strand
TTAAAGCTGCAAATTGTGATGAATTAAATCTAAATGAAAAGTAAACATTTTTTTTTAAAGGACATAGTTAGGGATGATCAAGTACATATATCCCCCCCCATACCAATTTGAACCTTTACTGTTATTTTGCTGGAATTTTAAGTTGGCCTTTCTGGAAGAAATGTATAGTTGCTACTCAGACAAAAAAAAAAGGTCAAATATTGTTCAAATATAATTGCTTGGGGAATGCATTAAGGATATAATCAGTAGCAAAAGCCAGGCAATTCTCTAAAACGCTATGAACAAGACACAGCAGAGTACCACTGGTTGGCAAAGTCCATTTTAAAGCTGCAAATTGTGATGAATTAAATCTAAATGAAAAATTATTTTTTTTTTTTAAAGGACATAGTTAGGGATGATCAAGTACATATATCCCCCCATACCAATTTGAACCGTTACTGTTATTTTGCTGGAATTTTAAGTTGGCCTTTCTGGAAGAAATGTATAGTTGCTACAAAAGACAATTTTTGGCAATAACCACTACAAATTATTACAATACAAGAGCATGTAGACTCCGTTTGGAATCCTGCTTTAAAAAAAATAACCACTACAAATGATTACAATACAAGAGCATGTAGACTCCGTTTGGAATCCTGCTTGAAAAAAATAAAATAAAATAAAAAAAGCTCTACAAGGTTAAGAAGAGGCACCTTGAGTGGGTTTCTTATAAGGATCTCAAGTCACACAACAAATAGAAACTCAAATATCAAATGTTTGGAATTCTGCTTAAACACTTGTCAGACGAGGAACAAAAGAGATAACAGAAGGACTGATTGAATAAAAGCAGTTTTATTTAAGTCATGTATCCTGTAACTAGTACTGAAATCATGGACTGGGACACGGAGACAAGTAGGTGGTCTCAAACGCATTACCTGAAAGGGGAACAAAATGAGCTAGATTACGTTCAAGGGGGAATTCAGCCAGAGCAAAGCATGATCAGG
>NW_015542227.1:805-980 GCF_001515605.1 Sinocyclocheilus anshuiensis | reverse complement strand
TATATATATGAAGAGTTCATTTGCAAAAACCGATAACTCCATTTGAATTAATTTTTTCAGAAATCACGTTTTTTATTGCGCATTCTAAGTAATATCAATCAAATTGCAGTTGGGTTGTTTTGATTAAGTAATAATAACTTAAACAAATACAGGTAATTTACAAAATTAAAGTTAC
>NW_015542227.1:0-343 GCF_001515605.1 Sinocyclocheilus anshuiensis | reverse complement strand
GTTCGTCGAAATTATCCATCCTCGATCACTTTTAGTCAGCTTTGACGAAACTCCTCTCAGCTAGCGCGTCTTTTCAAAGTGAAAGTAGCCTTGTCACCTAACCTGAATACAGCGTGCTGATTCGCTAAAATGGACTTATCGGCTTCTGTTCAAAAACAACAAGGCCGCTTGTCGGCTGGCTTCTGCAGTAAAACGTGAACTCGCGATGCCTTGAAAGTGGATAAAACCTTTTTTTTTTTGACAAAACGTGCTTAGGGTTCAGATGGTGCTATATGTGGAGAATAATGCACGGCAATCTGCTCTTTTTTTTTTTAAAGTGGCGTTTATCGGTTTTTGCAAATGA
>NW_015542226.1:293-574 GCF_001515605.1 Sinocyclocheilus anshuiensis | reverse complement strand
TCCCAGATCGTAATATTTCAATGCACATACAAAAAATTGTGTTAGGTCAATTACTGTCAGCAGTAGCTACACTGAGCTTTGCGATTGATATCGCATATCCTGCCTGAAAAGACCATAAACATTACTACAATTCACGTCTGCAGTAATAATTAACAGACATGAATCCTAAAATCTAAGAGAGTATGCATTGACAAATGTTACCTCCTGGTGGAATGACCAGTCCAACTCAATCCGAGCAGCTGAGTCCTTAGCCATCTTCAAGAATTGGCTAAAAACATCTC
>NW_015542226.1:0-211 GCF_001515605.1 Sinocyclocheilus anshuiensis | reverse complement strand
AGCATTCTCTAGTCTAATTCTTTCTTTAATAAAAGAAATGTGCCCCTTTTAGACTTGCAGTCTATTCATTTACTAACTGCTTAGTAAAAAAAAAAAAAAACCTAACTAACACTAGCTTTTCTATTCTTTTTGTATTCTATCTGTTTTATTTTTATTTGTTATACACTTAACAAAAAGCAAAAAAGGCCTCTAACACTAGCTTGCTCTATTC
>NW_015542225.1:0-918 GCF_001515605.1 Sinocyclocheilus anshuiensis | reverse complement strand
GCAATTGTGACTTTATATCTCACAATTCTGACTTTATAGCTCGCAGCAGGAAGTTGAAGGGGAGGGGCTTAAAAATAGGGCCTTGATGATGTCAGCAGAAACGTATGTTATTTCAGAGTCAAAAACAATTATTATGTCACTGAAAGATTATCAAGACAAACTTTTTTCTTTTGAGTAACTAAAGAGGAATATTATATAGAAGCCCGTTTCCACCACTGAATAGAAAAATAAAAAAGGAAATTGTGACTTTTTATCTCAATTCTATTTATCACAATTCTTTTTTTCTCAGAATTGTGATACAAACTCGCAATTCTGACTTTTATTCCCAGAACTGCGAGATATAAACTCATAATAAAGTCAGAATTACAATTGCGAGTTTATATCATGCAATTCTGACTTTATTTCTCAGAATTAAGTTTATTTCTCGCAATTCTGACTTTATAAGACGCAATTGTGAGTTAAGTCAGAATTGAGAGATATAAACTCGCTGAGAACAGTCTTCTCCCCCCCGTCAAAACTGGACTTTATAACTCGCATTTGCGAGTTTATATCTCACAATTCTGTGAAAAAAAGTCAGAATTGTGAGATAAAAAGCAATTACCTTTTTTTTTTTTTTATTCAGTGGCGGAAATGGGCTTCCATAGACATGTTGTTTTCTATATGAAATAAAATTATTCCAGTTATTACTAGCAACTTTTCCCTGTACATATAACTACATTTTATTGGCCACTGTCATTCAGATATCAGAAAGTAGTTGCTTCAGAATAGTACACAGCAGTTTTATTAGTAAGACTTTTCACTGAACTTGTATGGTAATTATAAAAGATTAGGAAAAATATATTTTGCAATTGTTAGTAAGAATGAACATTTTTTAGTTTTAGTAATTAGTGGGCCTAAAGAATGAGCATATCTAATAAA
>NW_015542224.1:0-466 GCF_001515605.1 Sinocyclocheilus anshuiensis | reverse complement strand
GCGTTAAATATCGCATGCGATTTATCGTGCAGCCCTAATGTAGATCTACATGCTCACAGATCTTCCTATTATAACAAGACAAAAAGAAAGCATATACAATGTAAATAAGATATTCATTGTGTAGTTAGTTATTGATTATATGAGGAGTTTTCGCGTGAGTAAGCTCGGACAGTTGCGCCATAATGGAAGCGCCCTTTGCTCGGTGTCTCTTACATACTACATTCACAGTTTGAAGAAAAGTTTAAGAGGACCAAACCGTCCACGTATACTGTTTCAGGAATGACAAACGCGAGTGTAAAAAACTATGTGAGTGAATCCGCCAGATTGATCCGCGATTGACAGTGATAACTGTAGCAATGGATGGAACAAAGTATCTGACAAGCCGATGTCAAAACAGAGCTGCGCTTTAAAGGGGTCATAGGATGCTACATGCACTGTTACAAGTTGTTTGAACTGAAATGTGTGT
>NW_015542223.1:0-502 GCF_001515605.1 Sinocyclocheilus anshuiensis | reverse complement strand
AATAAAATGAACATATTTTACAATAAAACCATGCAAATGAACAGATCATTGATTGACTAATTTGTTCGTTCATTCATTCACGTTTTTTGCTAGTATTCATTAGTGATGTAATAATTTACTAAATATTTCTGAAATGGAAAAAAAGTCATATTTAATAATATAATAATAATTAGACCCACACGTACACTAAATTGCGATTAAATTTTAGTGCCATGTTAAAAACTAAAAAAAATCTAAAATTACGAGATTAAAGTCGAAATGTTTCGAGAATAAAGTCGAAATGTTTTGAGAATAAAGTCTAAATATTTTGAGAATGAAGTCAAAATTCTGAGAATAGTCAAAATATTTTGAGAATTAAGTCTAAATATTTTGAGAATGAAGTCAAAATTATGAGAATAAAGTCAAAATATTTGAAAATAAAGTCAAAATTACGAGAATAAAGTCGAAATATTTTGATAATTAAGTCAAAATTACATGAATAAAGTCAAAATGTTTCGAGAAT
>NW_015542222.1:0-616 GCF_001515605.1 Sinocyclocheilus anshuiensis | reverse complement strand
ATTATTAGTATTGTTAATAATTTTGTAGTTGGAGTGGACAGTGAAAGAAAAGCATCATCAAGTGTTATGTATTTACTGGTATGCATATTTACTCATTAAAAATTGTTTGTAAAAAATAAATAAATAAATACTTTTATATAAATGCATAATTTATATTTGCCTACAAAACTAATTTCAGGCATTTAACTGAGGATGCAGTATATACTGGACCAATATCACTTATCATATTTCGATTAGTGGTCGACCGATATATCGCCAAAGCTGATATATCGGCCGATATTTGGCATTTTTTAAATATCGGCATCGGTCAATACGTTTTTCTGTTTGGCCGATGCGTTCGTGGCGGGGCTTTTATTTTGACGGCGCTGAGAACGGTCCTGTTTTGCCGATGTGTTAGAGTCCGGACTTTTATTTTGATTGCGCGCTGGACTTTTATTTTGACCAAATAAAACATTTTTACATTTTATTTTGCCAAGTCCGCGTATTATACGTGACTTTGGGCTTCTTTTTCTGTAAAGTTGCGTGAAAAAATCCCGGGTTGTGTTTTTTTGGGCTTATTTTAAAAAAATACGGTTGCTTGTTAGGAAAACAACTTTCTTTTCATTTATGTTCACTG
>NW_015542221.1:873-1088 GCF_001515605.1 Sinocyclocheilus anshuiensis | reverse complement strand
ATGGGCTCTTTTGGGCTCGTTGAAGACCAGTTGTACCGCTGCATTTTGAATGATTTGTAGAGGTTTGATTGTGCTTGATGGAAGTTCAGCCAGAAGAGCATTGCAGCCTAGTAATGACAAGGGCCTGGACAAGAAGTTGTGCAGCATGCTCCGTTAGAAAGGGCCTGATCTTTCTGATGTTGTGCAATGCAAACCTGCAAGATCGAGCGGTCTTT
>NW_015542221.1:0-647 GCF_001515605.1 Sinocyclocheilus anshuiensis | reverse complement strand
AGATGTCCGCCAGGCAGCCTGAGATCCGTGCAGCTACCGTTGGATCATCTGGTTGAAATATTTGTTTTTTTTCAGTAGCAAAGCAGAATATTAGAATGACTTCTGAAGGAGCATGTGACACTGAAGACTGGAGTAATGATGCTAAGAAATTAGTTTTGAAATCACAAGAATAAATTATATTTTAAAATATATTCAAATAGAAAGCAGTTATTTACAGGAATAAATTACATTTTCAAATATATTCAAATAGAAAACAGTTATTTTATATAGTAAAAATATTTCACAATATTACTGCTTTTGCTGTATTTTGGATCAAATAAATGTAGGCTTTGGTTGAGCAGAAGAGAATTCTTTAAAAAAAAACATAAAAAATCTTACTGTTCAGAAACTTTTGACTAGTAGTGTACTTCTCCACAGTTTTTCACCATTGGAGAATGTATATAGTCATTGTCATGCTGAAAAAAAATGCCCAGCTATGCAGGGAATGAGAAGAGAGTAGCATTTCTATTTCAAGTTTTTGAATTACATCACACAGTGGTGTGTGAATTCATGACAGCATCGGTAAAGCAAAACTCCCTTACACCATCAGCACTCATACAACCCTATGTACAGGTGCATCTCAATAAATTAGAATGTCATGGAAAAGT
>NW_015542220.1:0-599 GCF_001515605.1 Sinocyclocheilus anshuiensis | reverse complement strand
CATCCCTTAGGTCTTTTACCTACCTTCCTTTGACCCGCGATTTTTCCTACCCTTACCGGGGGAGGAGGGAGGAGCGCGAGCCGCGACACTAGCCTTCTGTGCCCATCTCTGATCCTCAAACCGAGACGGGCCAGGACCCCTGGGTTGTTCGGGCTCAGACCTGGACCTCCTTTATCCAGGTCTTTCAGCAGGTCAGCCTGATATGCTTGGAACATCACCATCGTGTGCAATCAGACCTGGACCTTCGTGAAGGCCGCTGAGCGCGCCTTTGCCTCCCTGAACTTCTCGACCACCGTCTCAACGGAGGTTCCAAAAATACTGAAGGCGAAACCGGCACATCGAGAAGAAAGCCCGCACTCAGCTACCTCATCAGGAGAAAGGCCTTCACTTTTATCCAGGTCTTTCAGCAGGTCAGCCTGATATGCTTGGAGCATCACGATCGTGTGCAATGACGCAACAGCCCGACCTGCTGCTGCTGCATATGCCCTGGCATTCGAGCGAGATGTCAAGGAGGAAGACTTAAGAGAGGACACCTCACCCATAGAGAGATAGCTAGCGTCTCTCTATAGGGGCATCTTCTCATAACCACTTTCGCGCAT
>NW_015542219.1:0-581 GCF_001515605.1 Sinocyclocheilus anshuiensis | reverse complement strand
CCAGCGACTTAAGACTGCTTTTGTGCTGCAGGGTCACATTTATGTGAAATGCAATGAGGAACATACAAAACATTTGGAAAATAAAATAATTTTGTGTCCAGGATTGATGGCATGCATATATTTTGTAACCAATTTAATGTGAATGTTTATGTTTTATTGTAGAAATAACCTTGTTCATACACTACCAGTCAAAAGTTTTTGAACAGTATGATTTTTTATGTTTTTTTAAAGAAGTCTCTTCTGCTCACCAAACCTGCATTTATTTGACTCTAAATACAGCCAAAGCAGTAAAAATTGTGAAATATTTTACTATTTAAAATAACTGCTTTCTATTTGAATATATTTTAAAATGTATCTCAGCCAAATATTGTCCTATCCTAACAAACCATACATCAATGGAAAGATTATTTATTCAGCTTTCAGATGTATAAATATCAATTTTTTTTTAGGTTTTGTGGTCCAGGCTCACATATTATACACTATACCATTAAAATGCTTGGAGTCAGTATAATTTTTTATTTATTTTTTTTTTTGGGGAGAAAGAAATTATAGAAATTAATACTTTTATTTAGCAAGGATGC
>NW_015542218.1:0-676 GCF_001515605.1 Sinocyclocheilus anshuiensis | reverse complement strand
AGTTTTAAGAGTTTTTTAGGTGAGAATGTAGTTGTTTAGACTTCAGACTTTTTTATGAGTCAGCAGTAAAGATTTTATATTGAAAGAGACTGAAACAGGGTTGTAAACAAGGAAGGAACTTTTACTTTCAACAACACCTTGTAAGACGCAACCAACAGATGCACGGAGCGGCGCTGTCATTGGAAATCACCCTTAACAGATGAAAGGACAGTAAGACAAAGATATCGCTTTCCTCAGCGGACATTCAAACTAATGTTTTATTGTGAATATGAGATTGAGCTTAAAAATTAATGCTGTATCAGATGCAGGTAATCACACTCACTCAGTCCATCTTTCTCTCATAATACTCTACTCTACATAATCCAGTGAGCTTTTAATACAGTAATACAATAAGCTTTTAATGAAGCAACTCAACGTTCCTTCGTTACTAGTTCTAAAGTGACGTTTTCAAATTAGTAACGGAGGCTTGGGCTCAGCTGTTAAACTGTCAACTTGAGATTTGAATCCGTGGCGAAAGAAAGTAGTTCCGCACAAAAGAGGCTTTTTAAAGACAATCCGTAGTTGTTTCTCATGTATTTACACACTCGTGTCGTCTAAATGTTGTATGAACGCAATATCACACTCGTAGCCTTGTGATATAGCTGTATATCGGCACGGAAAACCCGGAAAATTCTGT
>NW_015542217.1:0-432 GCF_001515605.1 Sinocyclocheilus anshuiensis | reverse complement strand
TCATGTGGAAGGTCCAGAAGAACCGGAGAGTATCATCCCACCAAAAATTATCATCAGTCCCATTGAATGGAATTCCCCCTCCGTAGCCTCAAACACGGCTCCCAACAATCCGCCGGGCTGTCCTCCAGGATGCCAGTATGTACCACGAACACAACGCACCCCACTGATTCACTCTGCTCACTCCTCCCGAGGCACTGGTCACCCAGGGGCCAACAACACCCTCTCGCTGCTACGAGATCGCTTCTGGTGGCCCAATATGGCAAGGGACGTAAGAAGGTTCGTGCAAGGATGTCCAGATTGTGCCATGTCCAAAAGCCCGTGCCACTTACCAGATGGTAAGTAACATGTGTTACCTTCAGAGGGTGGCAGGTCCGTGACAAAGTCTATTCCTAGGTGTGACCAGGGGCGATTTGGCACTGGTAGAGGAAGGAG
>NW_015542216.1:1145-1271 GCF_001515605.1 Sinocyclocheilus anshuiensis | reverse complement strand
CAGAGGACCTAGGACAGATCCTTGTGGCACTCCATATTTTAATGGATTTAAATTAGATGACTCCCCATTTAAATGAACAAAGTGGTAGCGATCGGACAGGTAGGATCTAAACCATAAATCTTCCCT
>NW_015542216.1:623-870 GCF_001515605.1 Sinocyclocheilus anshuiensis | reverse complement strand
TCTATCTATCTATCTATCTATCTATCTATCTGTCTGTCTGTCTGTCTGTCTGTCTGTCTGTCTTAGTATACAAATTATACAGAACATAAAATATGCCTATACAAAAATATAATATATTTAATAATACTAATACAACAATATTATGAAAATTACAAATGAATATATATATATATATATATATACACACAGTGCACAGCATAAATGAGTACACCCCCTCTAAAACTTAACAAATTCAGCAATTACTCTT
>NW_015542216.1:0-560 GCF_001515605.1 Sinocyclocheilus anshuiensis | reverse complement strand
ATGTATTTTCTTAATGATCACTAATATAATTCATAGAAAGATGGCAAAATTGAAATGTATTAAACATATTCTTAATAAAAACAGAAAAATACATGCCATTAATATCTGTAAAATAAGAAACTTAGCCCATTTTTGTTTAAATGAAGGATTGCAGAATTGAGTACAACCTAGATTTAATTCAACCAAGTGTAATATTCTAGAACTTAATATGTCCTCCATAACTCTAAGTACACTGCTCTGACACTTCTTGGCACGGAGTGTGCAAGTTCATGACACATTTTCACATCTGTGCTGTTTAACTCCTGGAGGACGACCTCCTTAAATGCTCTGGTCTTTAATGGGGAGTGTTGCTCAGTTCGTCTCTACAGAATCCCCCACAGCTGCTCAAGAGTGTTAAGATTGAGTGAAATACATGTCCACTGAAGGATTTTCACCTTGAGAGAATGAATATATTCATTGTCATGCTGAAAAAATTCCCAATAATGCAGGGAATGAGGGGAGGGTAGCATCTTCTTTTTCAAGTTTTTGTATTACATCACACAGTGGTGTGTGAATTCATG
>NW_015542215.1:0-664 GCF_001515605.1 Sinocyclocheilus anshuiensis | reverse complement strand
ATGATATCCAGATGATAGTCTGACGGAAATTCCAAGGAGTTGGAACAAGGCTTTCTGACGGAAATTCCAAGGAGTTGGAAGAAGGCTCGCCAGACCCTGGAAATGAATGGTGGCCCACGGTCTGACACTATATCTTCGGGTAGTCCAATGTTTCAGAAGACATGTTGAAAAAGACGTTCTGCTGTCTCAAAGGCAGTGGGCAGTCCTCTCAGAGGTGTGGGTTTGCAAGCCTTTGAAAACCTGTCTACAACCACTACAATACAGGCATTGGAGTTGGATGGAGGGAGATCAGTCACAAAGTCCACTCCGAGGTGGCACCAGGGCTGGCAAGGGACGGGCAGTGGAACCAGTTTTCCGTAATCAAGTTTACACATGGCATCAAGATGTGTTTTCATTGTTCCAATCGTAAGTGTCACACTACGATGTCAAAGAACACGCACAAAGACGAAGATGAAGGTAAACGGTCTTTAATAAATCCAAAGATAGGTAATTCTAAGAAAGGGGAAGGTTGGTGACACACATTACATTGACGAGACAAACTAACACTGAAGAGACAGCAACTAAATACACGGACCATATGAGGATAATTAACAAGACACAGATATGTAAATTGCGTGAATGTATTTTATCTATTTGATATATAAAAAAACATGCATTTACCCCC
>NW_015542214.1:272-499 GCF_001515605.1 Sinocyclocheilus anshuiensis | reverse complement strand
ACATGTCTACGTCACGATGTGGGAAGATTTGCATAATGCCACCCACATATTCACGCGGAGGCGTAAGGCGTAACTTTTATTCTCGCTGTAGTATTGTTGTTGCCACCGCCGCCATTTCGTGAAAGAGCTGCGTTTCGTTGTGAAAGCGAAACTATTTTGGTTGGCCTTCCAAAAGAGGACGATATCCGCTTCGTCATGCCTGGAGCTGATCCGTGCTGGTCGCTGGG
>NW_015542214.1:0-215 GCF_001515605.1 Sinocyclocheilus anshuiensis | reverse complement strand
CTTCGTGCTGTCGATCGCCGGATCGGCTTTCACCGTGGACGAAGCAGAGTCCAGCCCGGGGTCATCACGTGGTTGCCGCAAGCCCACCGGACGCTCCTTCGTCAAATCCGCCGCACGCCTCTGCTCACTCAAGCCGGCCTCCGCATACTCTAGGCCGTCACTCACTCTATGCCGCGGTGTGTGACGCTGTTTCGTTGTGAAAGCGAAACTACTTT
>NW_015542213.1:0-632 GCF_001515605.1 Sinocyclocheilus anshuiensis | reverse complement strand
ACAAAATAATGTTCTTTTTAGCAGCATCACATGACCCCTTTAAGCAAACAGAGAACCACATCCTTCAAGACACTGTATCTTACTTTACTACTGAGTTTAAAACTAATCATCCTGCTGCTAGAAATTATAATGCAATGTTTAGATAATCTGAAGAGAATATGTCATTGTGCCATTATTCACACTCATGGCACTACAAGTTACAATAATAATATTAATAATAATAATAAAAAAAACTACAACCCTTAACCTGTGTCCTAGAGTCTCACAAACTGTGCACACATTTTTTCCTTTTTTGACCCATGAAACATGCAAAATCTGCTAAGTGTCAGAACCTGGATAACTAATTCACCACTGGTTTCTTTTGAGATTTTGCCATGGAAATCTGCAGTTTTTTTTTATCATCACTGCACCACTCTATAGTGCTTACCAAGCAGAAGAGTAACACTGTTTTACTTGCCTGTGGTACGGTGAAGTACAGATGATGACAGAGTCAGCAAGACTTGCGTTCTCCAGATTCTCATGGATGTGAGGTGTGGCAACTAGTGTTGTTTTTGGCGGCCTGTTTTAATTTTTGTTTTAGTCTAGTCTGTGTGAAACTGTCATTTTAGTTTTTATTAGTTTTAGTCACGTTC
>NW_015542212.1:0-1366 GCF_001515605.1 Sinocyclocheilus anshuiensis | reverse complement strand
AATGTTCTTTTTAGCAGCATCATATGACCCCTTTAATATTAAAATTACAGGTCTTACAGGTCTTTATACATGGCAAGGTCTAATGCAAAAATCTGATATTTGGACTCAAAAGTGATATTTTTCGGCAAGAAATGCCATTCATGTACACTGATGCTTCACTGAGGCATGAGTTGCGAATTACAATATAGGCTTCTTCATTAAAATGAGCAATCCACAATTGAATGGAGCTGATGTAAAGCAGAATGTCTGATATTGGAATAATTATAGCGTCTATCAGGAGACTTACGCAACCTACCTAAACTCATTACAGACTGAAATGGAGATCTCTCTTTACCGGCCACCCTAGAGATCTCTCTGGAGGTCAAGAAAGGAGAATTTACAGTATGAGTCCTTTGAGTTTTATGTCTTTATAGCGCTGCCTTTGTAAGGAAACTCAATTCCCCTTATTATATTTGTCCCGCTAACTGATTTAGGTCATATTTTTCACTCCCGCTGATACTAGAGATAGAGAAACAGATTTCAATTGAGGGTGAATTTGAGTTGATTATGTATTTATGTACATGAACAGGTGTGAAGAAGTTTCTGTTATATGCTCGGAGATCTGAGATTCGAGGAGTGGACATCGACAACCCGTACCTCAACGTCATCATGGCCCTCACCGTACCTGATATCGATGACGTCTCGGCGATGGATTACGATGCTGGAGACGAGAGGATTTACTGGGCCGATGTGAAGACCAGAACTATAAAACGGGCATTCATTAACGGAACCAAACTCGAAACCATCCTATCAGGAGGTATGTTAAGGTTCATTTGGACAGTTATTTAAAATTGCTTTTTGTTTTCCTGTTTTTATTAAAAGAAGAGTCAAATGTGTCTTGACAAAGAAAATTGTTTATCAAATTATACTTTATTTTAATTTATTGTTGTCATTTTGTTGCTGTGATCTACAAGTATTTCCAATGAGCAGCTTTCTTTATTAGCATGGATAAATATACAGATTATTTTATTTTATTTTATTTCATTATTTTATTTTATTTTATTTTCCTCTTTTTTTTCTGCATGTTTTTAAACACATTTATAATTTATATACATTTAGAAATTATACATATAATATGATATTACATTAAATTAATTTCCTATATTATATTCATTTCCTTTTTAGTTTTTATATTATTTTTTGCCTTTTTATTTTGATAAAACATTATGAAAGGTGCCGTACCAAAAATGATTAAATATTGTCATATTATATTAAATTACATTAAATTAAAGCTTGTTTTATTAGTGTGGCTAAATATGCAGGCTATTCATTGCTTATTATATTATATAATATTATATTGTTACTAATTTCCTCTTCCTTTTCTATT
>NW_015542211.1:637-1010 GCF_001515605.1 Sinocyclocheilus anshuiensis | reverse complement strand
AAGATAAATGTTAAGTAGGTAACTCCTGAAAAAAAAATGTTTTACTGTTTTGACAAAAATATTTCAACAATGAAAATCATAAATGTTTCTTGAGCTCAGCATATTATAATGATTTCTAAAGAAGCGTGTGACACTGAAGAACTGGAGTAATGGCTGCTGATAATTAAAATATATTAAAACAGTTAGATTTAGTTAGTAAGATTTCTGTTTCAAATAAATGCTGTTCTATTGAACTTTCTATTCATCTGTGAATCGTGAAATATAAAATGCATCACGGTTTCCACAAAAATATTGTGCAGCACAACTGTTTTCTACATTGATAATAATCAGAAATGTTTCTTGAGCAGCAAATCAGCATATTAGAATGATTTCT
>NW_015542211.1:0-283 GCF_001515605.1 Sinocyclocheilus anshuiensis | reverse complement strand
GTTGGGATAATTAGTAATATGTTGTGACTGTAATGCATGACCTCTGGTGGCTCATTGCTTTATTTAGGTTCTGTCTTCTGATAACCAGTTACACTGCCATTGGTTTTCATAACCAGTGATATTCTATAATTTATTCTCAACTAGCCACTAATAACGGCGTGTGAAAAGGTGTCAAACACGACTCCAATAATTGTGGAATTTCTTTTCAGGACTATTCTGGTTTGAATCTTGCCAGTTGATTTAATTACCTGCAAATCTCTTCAGATGACCTTTGCAATCTGCT
>NW_015542210.1:0-670 GCF_001515605.1 Sinocyclocheilus anshuiensis | reverse complement strand
CTGTCTGTATTTTGGCAGTTCACGGGAGAGATTTGATTTATTAAAATCCCCGAGAATGATTCAAACAGAGTCTGGGTGTTGTTGAAACTGAAATTTAAAATGTTACTTACTCTGCCAATTCAGTCAGCATCAAAATGGTGACACACTACATTACATCAAACATGACAGATTCTTAGATGTTATTCTTGTGGAATGTAAGTTTGTTATTTTTCATATCTGTGTTGTGTATTCACAATTTGATCAATCTTTAGGTTTAAATTTCAATCTAATATACACAAAACAAAGTATTGCTTCAGAAGATTTAACATTTGTGCTGATGGAGTAAAATTCCAATAAAAATACACATCTGTGCCAAAATTTATGCAGTTGGCAATAACACAGGCAAAATTATCAAAAAAACAAAACTGAAAAGGACAAAAATGCCCAAAAGGTCGCACAAGGGTTAAATAACTGTTTATAACATGACAAATTACATCTGGTACAACACTAAAGCCCATCAATTTGTTTAATCTGAATTCTACTTCGTTTTAGGCCCATATTAGTATTGCAGCCGTCTTGTTGCCAATGACATCACATCACCCCTCGCTGCCTTTGCACTGAAAATATTGATTTCAAAAGCATGACAACAATTTGTTAGTATGAATTTTAAATAAGACAACGTGAGGAGCAT
>NW_015542209.1:0-1433 GCF_001515605.1 Sinocyclocheilus anshuiensis | reverse complement strand
GCAGCACAACTGTTTTTAACATTGATAATAATAAGAAATGTTTTTGTTTTTTTTTGAGCAGCAAATCCCTAAACTTTTGAATGGTAATGTAATTTTTTTTATTACTATTATTACTTTTCTATTACTATGTAATCTATTATTTATCACTAAAACAAGAAGTGATAGTTTTGTCAAATGCAGTCAAGTCATAATGGTATAACCAACATGCAGGAAGTCATTTTATTGTCATGTGACAGAAAGGCCATAATGGTAGACCCACAATAAGTCTCTTAAAATATATATTATCATTACAATCAAAAATATCATATAAATATCATAACATGCAAAATTAGTTCAGGTTGTCAACTTTTCAGTGGTATGACCCCAAAAATGAACAAATGAAAAGGTGGCAATATATTTTTTAAGGACTTTAATAAATATATTATTTATAAAAAATAAAATAAATGAATTATTATTATTATTAATTATAAATTTAGATTTTAAAAGTACCCCCTTGAATGTCTATATTTATAATTATTCCCTTATATATGAATTAATTTTAAAGCACTGCACACATCTGAACCAAAAGCGTATGGATTTTCATCAGAGATGGCAGAAGTACACACATCCTTTACTCAAGTAGAAGTACAGATATACTCATGTTTAAAATGACTGGTAAAAGTAGAAATACTGACTACACTTTTTTTTTTTTACTCAAGTTAAAGTAAAGAATGTATGGGCTCTGACATGTACTTACAAGTAAAAAGTAGCCATTACCTGTTTTAGTGTCACACTGGTAACTGGACCTCACATCATACATTACAGTTTTTAAAAATTGCTTAGACACAAAAAGTGACATGTAAACAAAAACTTTTATATTGGATGTGATTAATCACGATTAATCGTTTGACAGCACTAATATATATATGGAACCATTCACTCATATACCTAATCTTTAGACCAAGTCTGCAAAACTACAAGCACATTACATGCTTTAAACTCAGGTTGATATTGTCAAACTTTTTGCAAAACTCTAAACACAGTTCTCTACATTACACACAACATTCGAAACTAACAGCTTTTTTGTTTTATTTGGGAATCACTGCCATTTTAATGCCACACTCATTTACTGATGACCTACACACGGATACGCTGTTTTCGTTCAAATCAAAGTGTAAATAAATGTAGAACGACATGGGGGTAAGTGATTAATGACAAAAATGGATACGTGTTCTACATTTATTTGCGCTTTGATTTGAACGAAAACAGCGTATCCGTGTGGTGCGGCTGACACATACAAGTAGAATAGCATACGCAGTTTACGTCCAGTGGATACTCTCCAAAATGGCCCCACGGTGACGCGAAGGAGACGAATTGTTGAATAAAGTTGTTATTTTTTTGTTTTTTTTGCATACAAAAAGTATTCTCGTCGCTTTATAAAATTCAGATTGAAC
>NW_015542208.1:4243-6648 GCF_001515605.1 Sinocyclocheilus anshuiensis | reverse complement strand
GCAATTCTTGTGCTTGTGTGAAGCAGGAGTTGTGGATGGACATCACGCTCCTGACCGTCCCTCACGTCTCCAAACAGCGGTTTCGACATTTTCTAAGGGTTCATGGTCCTTCATGTCTCCAAAGGACCATTTTGAAAAGATGCTTCACGTATTTGTTTAGTTTTGTCATGCTTTGCTTGTGACGGTGACAGATGACAGGTGATGACAGATGTTTCTCCTGAGATCAGCAGATCTTAACCAGCGCTTTGGGAGCCACTAGGAGGCCTCGAGATGACTTAAAATAAGACAAAACAAGCTTTTAAATATGCTAAAACGACTAAAAATCTATTATTTATCAATCAATATTTCTTATTTAATTCACCCCCCAATTCAGTTTTTAATATTAATTCTAATTACTTTAATCTATGGACCCTTCTAATTTCTGAAAATGAATATATAGCCCCAAACTGGGGCTTCATGGGTCTATGAAAAGTGAATATTTAATTAAATCATAAAAAATGTTAATGAAAACAACTCACATTTAAAAAAAAATAAAAAAAAAATATCTCTATATATACTATATATCCTGCTGTATAGAGTTTCAGAAGAGACCTCAACAATACCTCAAACTGTGCTCAGATCTGGCAAGAAACCAAAATGTGACGCTCATTTAGTGCTGTGCTACTCATTTTTGCCTTGTATCGTGTTTTTATTTGTCTTAACTAGATTTAGGAGAAACCTCTTCAAAACTGATGATCAAATGAGCCATAACTAACTCGATTAAGTCTGTAAAATTAATTAAATTAAAAAATTCAATTAAACAGTAAAAGAGAAACCTCTAGTCAGTTCTGTTTTCCTTTATGCGTTTGAAGTTAGAAGAAAAAAAAGGAAATTAACTGAAATGATATATTTAAAGATGAAGTGGAAAGGGTGCTGACATGAAGGAGTTGCACTGAAAAACTTTCATCTAAACAGTCAACAAGGTGAAAATCTGAAATTCAAAAGAAAATTCAAATCAGAAGTATAGTGTGACAATCTATCTGTGCAGATGGAACTGAAAAAGCAACACAGAGAACAGCAGAAAGAAAGAAAGAAAGAAAGAGATCAAGAGAGAGGCGCATTAATATGCTAATGGCCTGAGTGAATACACAACAGCTCTACTGACCAGTATAACAAAGAGAGAAAAATATAAGGGGGTCTGAATACTTTCCGTACCCACTGTATATATATATATATATATATATAATAAATAAATATAAATCATATTTTATGCATACTTATATATTATATTAATATGCAATGTTATTTTATTAATGTTGTTTTCTTGCATAAATAAACTGTTGCTTTTGTTGTGATACATTGTGCACAAAAAAATGGAGGTAAACTGTGTATAACTGCATGTCTTTTTTATGTTACATTTAATTTGTGATTTCAACTTGATTTGGATTTTTTTGTGCAAAATAAATAAAGCAATTTAGCATAGCTAAAGTAAAGTCAGTTATCCTCAGACAGTCCAGCCTCGGGTTTTCTTTATTCTTCAGACATCTCATGTCTGATTATGTCACTGCTCTTCTGAAATGTTTGAACGGAACATCAGAAAAATAAAATGGCATAATAATCAGCAGTGTTGTGTAATAGTGTAATGTGTAAAAGTGCTGCTTGAAGCCACTCAGTGAAACCATTCACTCATAGACCGAATCTTTAGAGCAAGTCTGCAAAACTACAAGCACATTACATGCTTTAAACTCAGTTAGCTATTGTAAAACAAACTTGTTGCAAAGCATTTTTAAAAACTGTATTGCGTATGATGAAAACAAAAATGTTATGAGTTGTAGTTTTTAAAAAAATGCTTACACAGTTTTTGAAGCTATAGCTCCATTTCTCGAAACTCTACACACAACCAAAACACACACACAACATGCAAAACGTCACACACATTCAAAACTATTTGAACTCTTCTAAAAATGGTATCTTTGCATAGTAACTATACAAGCATAAAATAATTAGCCACATACACACCAGACTACACACAGATGTGAAGAATGTAAAACACTCGTCTCTCGTGTGTCTCCGGCTTGTTCAGAGTGCAGTGAAGCACAGTATATATGTACAGTATATATGTACAACTGATGAATTTACACAGTTATGCAACTGAACTGATATTCAGTATGTATTTACAACTGATGAATTTTACAGAGTTATGCAGCTGAACTGAGTCAATACTGAACTGACTTGAGCTCTGTAATGACACTATTGACTTGTTAGAGCTGCTTTACAACAGAATTTGAATTTGATACTATTGTGAAGCTGCTGTGAAACAATCTAAATAAAGCTGACTTTTCTGACTTGGCTTGTATGCACATTCAGTGTATATATATATATATATATATATATATGTGTGTGTGTGTGTGTGTGTGTACTGTACT
>NW_015542208.1:0-386 GCF_001515605.1 Sinocyclocheilus anshuiensis | reverse complement strand
TCTCGCCACCAGATGTTGCCTTCCAATTACATTGACTCTACACAACACACTACAAACTGTTGCATGTCACCCCGGAATACATTTCCCAACATCCATTGCACTGATTACACACACACAGTTGATTGCACACAGCACTGATTGCACACAGCTGTCATCAATCACACCTTCCCTATATATACACTCACTCTGATCCCCGTCAAGCTGCCGAGTATTGTTTAGCGCATATCACTCACCTAGCGATAGCTACTCTACGGAGCCATTTCTAGTTCTCATTGTTTAGTCATAGTCTTGTCTTGCCTGCTTTACAGTGTTACCTGATTATTGCCTGTTTCTCTTGGATCAACCCTTTGCCTGCTGTTTCGGACTGTGTTTGCACCTCGCCTGGA
>NW_015542207.1:0-545 GCF_001515605.1 Sinocyclocheilus anshuiensis | reverse complement strand
ATGTTGGTTGTTTCGTTTTTTAAATCCTATTACAGGGTGTCCGCGGGGTCTGAAAAAGTATTAAAAGTTGATAAATCAATTTAGAGAAAATTAAGGCCCTTAATAAGTATTAAAAAGTCTTAAATGCCATTTTCCAAGGTATTAAATTTTGTATCGTCTTTTCATTATGTATATTTGTCGAATAGTGGTGTTCTGTGTATTTTATTTATGGAATCCCGCAAGATTTGACGTCATCTGTTATGGTGCTCACTGACTGACTGCGCCGCTGCGTGATAGCGCGGGGCTTGTTGATCCCGCTCACGCTGAACTTCTGACCATTATCGCATGCTCCCATCCGCTCCTGCGATTTTTGTGTGCGCTCCCGCAAACATTCTAATATTGTATATTATTTCCGCGCAACAGGGCGCCGCTATCAATATGTGAATGAGCGCTCGTAGTTCACTTTCGATTTCGCGATTGCGCGCACACTGTGTAACGGGAGCACATATTACGATAAAATATATTTGTCAATGAGTTCGGGATCTGTTGAGGAGCAAATCCTCCAA
>NW_015542206.1:0-425 GCF_001515605.1 Sinocyclocheilus anshuiensis | reverse complement strand
CGAACTGTATTAAAGCTTTAATCAGAATAAAACCATATATTAAAAACTAACAGAAGACTGTAAAAAAACATGGACGTAGTGTCCGTGACGTCACTCGTAGGCAGGGTTGCCAAGTGTTCACAACAAACTCCCCAACCCCCCCCAATTGCTACTCAAAACTAGCCCAATCGTGTTTCGAGGGGTCCCCGTTAAAAATTAGCATATCAGGGGCTAAATATCATGTTATTGGTGTCGCTTCAACCCGCGGACATGAAAAACAACCCGCGGCAACGGTGTTAAAGTAGCCCAATTCCGCTGGAAAACTGCGGACTTGGCAACACTGCTCGTAGGTTTCTGAAAAGCATTTTTGAAGCCTAAAGTGGGCGTAGCAGACCGCCGCTATCTTGGCAGCGCGTCACTCCCGGATAATCGAAAATGGGCAAAAA
>NW_015542205.1:0-594 GCF_001515605.1 Sinocyclocheilus anshuiensis | reverse complement strand
ATAATTCCCCGCAGAGTATGTGGAAGTTGCTGTCAGATAAGTATAACGTTGTTTTTCTGCCTTGCTGTTTGCCCGTGTAGCGCAACAGTTGAGTGCGCGCGTGCGGAAAGGGTTTCCCTGTGTGACAGCTTCCAGCGAGCGCTCCGCTTCCTTCTCGCTCGAGGTGACGTCACTGAAGTGTCCTTCTGCTGGGAGTGGATAATAGCGCGCGCCGCTGGATCATGAGTCCTGTGCAGTGAGCGTCATCCGGCGGTCAAGAAACCTGTCTGCAAGTTTCGGTGAGAAATCCACAAGATTATCTTCGAAGACAATTTTGTTTGGACCTTCACTTTCTGTTATACCTGTAGATCATCAGCTATTCCATATCGCTGCTCAACCTGTGGAGGCTACATGGTCTTCTCCATGATGTCCCCAGTCTCAATTTGCCTAAGCAAAACATCCTTTTCTTCATGCAGAAAGACTATGCTGATAGACCGCCACAAGTAAAAGGCTTAGTGGAAAGCAAAGCTATAGCTAAAGGGTACAACACAATTTTACATGACAGAGCATTTGACAGAGGTTGGGCTGTTGTGAAATAGGGGGAAACACTTTTTT
>NW_015542204.1:0-1537 GCF_001515605.1 Sinocyclocheilus anshuiensis | reverse complement strand
TTATGCAACTGGAGAGAGCAAGTAGAAACAAGCTAGAAAGAAAAACCACAAAAATATAATTAGAATTGAAAACAAAATTCAAACTTCAGAAACCAAAATATAATACAACAAAAAAAGCAAACAAACCAATATGAACAGCCAAAGGAGGAAAATTAACAAAAAAAGTGAAATTTGGAAACAGGACAGCACTGCAGCCGTAAACAATTGCGGAGCACCCCGACTGAAATGCAGTTACAGGCCGTCACCAAACCTATGAACAAAGAGAAACTGTTACTCTGCCAGATTTATTCCCTCTCATCCCAATGTATACATGCCTAAACAAATACTTACCGATTGTCAAGGGGATTAATGTTTTATCAAGAGCCAACAAACCCGTAGCTTTTCCGGCAAAGACCAATGCGGAAAAACGGCAATCCAGCAACTATGTCAGGTTCTCACAGCTGAGAAAGGAGCGAGTTAGCAACGTTCTCAATTCAACCAACGTTTCCAGAATGCGTACATCACATAACTAAAATTGTTAATGAGAAATTAAAGCATCCTCCCTACCTTCTCCAGCGTCTATACCCAGTTTGTATAAACGGTAATACACGACACGGCAGTAACACTCGTAGAGTCAAAACAAAAGCACTCTCCAAACAAATCAGCGTCTCCAGTACTCTCATCCGATTTCGAGAAGTGACGGAAGCGCGTTAACGACGCAGCAGCCCACCAAGCGACGCATTTTAGGTAGCACATATGTCCCCGTTTTTATAGCCATCGGGCGCCCGTAACTTGCTAAGGCAGCGGACAACAATGACGCAAGAAAAATCGTCCCTCCTGCCACACAGGTAACAGCGTTCGCCACCGAAGCTACACATTTCGTAATTGTTGTTTTACGATGTGCGGTTTGACATTATCGAGTATATTGCAAAATCAAATCCAAACAAAACACACCTACAGAGAGTGCACGCATACATGACGTGAAGTCTATTAGGTTAGATTAGTGTGCGCGCGCGCGCATTTAGAGTGCGTTCTTTAACGGCATGATTCAGTCTATTCAAATGCATCACAAAATTCAAGAAATGCCTTTACATCATTTCATATCGTTCAGGGGTAGGCAACGTCGGTCCTGGAGTGCCGATGTCCTGCAGAGTTTAGCTCCAACCCTGAAAAAAAACCTCACTTGTCTGTAGCCTTAGTAATCCTGAAGACCTTGATTAGCTTGTTCAGGTGTGTTTGATTAGGGTTAGAGCTAAACTCTGCAGGACAGCGGCACTCCGACGTTGCCTATCCCTGATATAGTATCAATATCACAAGAAGAGTGCGGTTTCCTCCAGATCTCAGACTGATTACAAATGTGATATTGATTTTATACAACTGTTCAATAAAAAAATAGTTATTAAGAGACTTACGTTTTAGACACTATATTGCCTGTTTTTGCTCTATTTCGCCAACAAAAATAATTCCAAGCACAGTCACAGCGCTGTTTTGCGTCTCTGAGCAACATGATGGCGTTTCGTTCCTGAATGAATCATTCGTCAAATGATTCGGTTCAATC
>NW_015542203.1:0-902 GCF_001515605.1 Sinocyclocheilus anshuiensis | reverse complement strand
ACAAAGACTTACAAGGTAACAAAATATAAAATAAAAAGAATGGCAGGCATTTAGGCCAAAAATAAAGAAATCTGTCATTATTTTATCTTTGTTATTAAAAAAATAATTAAATAAATACATTACAAATACATATTTTTTTTACAAATAAAACGGGTACAGTAGGTGTATTTAGCAGTAGCATTCAAGAAATTGAACGAACAAATAAAAATAAAACACTACATACACTTCACTGTATAAATCATACACGGATTCTTATTAAAGCAACTGTATTAAAGTTCTTCAGGCAAGAGAAGCGAGTGATTTTTCTCTTTGTTTTGTTGTTTTAGAGCTGAACTGGATGATGACGTCACTGAATCATCAATGAACTGACTTTAGCTGGAAAATGACTCCGTTATTGTCTTCTTGCATTATTGACAAACTATTTTCCTGTTTGACTCTGTAAAGCTGACACAATCAGTATTGTATAAAGCGCTGTATAAATAAAGGTGACTTGACTTATTAAAATTAAAGGGATAATTCACCCAAAAATGTAAATTCTGTCATCTACTCACTCTCAAGTCGTTTTAAACTTAAATGAATTTCTTTCTTCTTTTGAACATAAAAGTTATTTTGAAGAATGTGTGTAACTAAACAGTTGCTGGTCCCCAGTGACTTCCATAGTATTTTTTCCCTACTATTAAAGTCAATGGAGACCAGCTACTGTTTGGTTACCCACATTCTTCAAAATAACTTATTTTGTGTTCAGCACAAGAGAGAAATTAATACACAACATGAGGGCGTGTAAATAATGACAGAATTTTTGGGTGAACTATCCCGTTAATGACAAATGAAAGTGACGTGACGTGTAGCCAAGTAATGGGTCCCATAATCAGAATTTGTGCTCTGCATGTACACACACCTGG
>NW_015542202.1:0-210 GCF_001515605.1 Sinocyclocheilus anshuiensis | reverse complement strand
TCTCGGCCAGATATTGTCCTATCCTAACAAACCATACATCAATGGAAAGCTTATTTATTCAGTCTCAATTTCAAAAAATTTACCTTTATGACTGGTTTTGTGGTCCAAGGTCACATATATACTGTATGTGTGTATATTTATGTAAGTATATATGTATGTATATATATATATATGTATGTATGTATATACACCCACATATACGTATACATA
>NW_015542201.1:0-602 GCF_001515605.1 Sinocyclocheilus anshuiensis | reverse complement strand
GTCATTGAATAAATATAAGCGCTGCACGTTTCAAGTCAAAACGCGACGCGGATGTCTTTAGTTGAATGTATCTGAAGGGAACCGACTGTCCTCAGAAACGTGTAGTTGGCATTTTAATTTAATTTAACCTATAATTCCTGATAAAGCAGCGTTTATGAGCGCGGACCTGCTTTGTGTACAGCCGTTACCGGGGAAACCGCAATATTTCAGTGCTCCTAAAGCGCCACCTCGTGGCAGAGAATAAATTTGCATTTCCAATAAGCCTTTCTTGCTGTTTATGATCAGATCAATGCAAATATCAACTGATGTTTTTACGCAGCAAACACAGTTGTAAATGAGAAAGGAGTTAATGTGCCTTCTAAAAATCTAAATAAGAGTTGTAAATGAGAAAGAAGTTAATGTGCCTTCTAAAAATCTAAACAATTAAGACAGTAATATTTATACGTTTTAAATGAACAATTTATATGCTTGATTTATCCCTTTTCATAAAAACGGTCTGAAGGCTGAAATGCTTTTGTATAAGACTTTTGTTTTTGTGAAAACCTGTATCTGAACTTTAAATCATGTAATTTTATGGCTCAGTACTGTATGTTACCACAGAC
>NW_015542200.1:0-645 GCF_001515605.1 Sinocyclocheilus anshuiensis | reverse complement strand
CCACGGTCCAATACATATCTCGGTTTTTAACCATGGTTTTCAGTTCAGTTCGGTGCTGATAGCTTGGCACATCAAAGTGTTTTCTGCAACAAATTAACAACAAAACACTCCTATAAAACTCTGCACACTGGAAAAAGCGTGGATTACTTAACAGTTCTTTTGAGAGAGGTATTATTTTTTAAATTTTACCCCAAAATAGGATGGATTGGCCATTATTGAGCGCTATAAACACATTAATGTGTGTTTCTGGCAGCCAGAGGGCGCCCTCGCGCAGAAAATCCACACATGCATCACAGAAGTAATAGAACTGATGACGTTCCAGGAAATCCCTGATATGGATAAAGACATTGCAATCACTGCAACTGAATAAAAAGAAGATATAACGTTAAACGTTTTGAATGATGAAACATAAGGACAATGTGTTCTGTGTTCTTAAAGCCATCTTGGGTATTTTCATAATGATTAAGTATATTTGTAAGCCATTTCTAATCGACAAATCCTTTATTACAGTATAGAATATATATAAAGCCATTTTTCTAAAAGCGTGCATTATCTGTTGTCAAATTCTTACGTTTAATCAGTAAATAAAAATAATAAATAATTTGGGCTGTTACCAAGCAAATGAAATCAGTATCAACAGAATTC
>NW_015542199.1:0-458 GCF_001515605.1 Sinocyclocheilus anshuiensis | reverse complement strand
TTAAAAGCGCTATATAAATAAAGGTGACTTGACTTGACTTAAACGTAGAATTGCGAGATATAACTTGCAATTCCAAAAAAAGAATTGCAAGATGTAAATGTAGAATTGCGAGATATAACTTGCAATTACAAAAAAAAAAAAAGAATTGTGAGATGTAAATGTAGAATTGTGATATAACTTGCAATTCCAAAAAAAAATAACTGCAAGATGTAAATGTAGAATTGTGCGATATAACTTGCAATTAAAAAAAAAAAGAATTGTGAGATGTAAACGTAGAATTGTGAGATATAAATTGCAATTCCAAAAAAAAGAATTGCAAGATGTAAATGTAGAATTGGGAGATATAACTTGCAATTCCAAAAAAAAGAATTGCGATGTAAAACGTAGAATTGGGAGATATAACTTGCAATTCCAAAAAAAAAGAATTGTGAGATGTAAACGTAGAATTGTGAGATATA
>NW_015542198.1:0-722 GCF_001515605.1 Sinocyclocheilus anshuiensis | reverse complement strand
TAGAGCCATCCTGCAATATTACAAATGTACTGTGAAAACCTAATAAAAACAACAATAACAGCGGTCGCAATGCACAGGCTATTTTTTGTAGTCCCTGTCAAATAAACAAATAAAATAATAATAATAATAAAAATATTTTTTTTTTAGTGAATTAACATCTAAAACTACTTGGTGTCAGTAAGAATTTTTTAAAGAAACTAATACTTTCATTAGCAAGTAAATGCACTTGTAATGGTAAAAAAAAAGTTAATATTTCAAATAAATATTATTTTGAACTTTCTATCCATCAAATAATCCTGAAGAAAAGGTCTCTACAAAAATATTAAGCAGCACAACTGCATTCAACATTGATAGTAATAAGAAATGTCTTGAGAACCAAATCAGTATATTAGAATGATTTGTGAAGGATCATGTGACACTGAAGAATGTTATGAGTTATGCCTGCTGAAAATTCAGCTTTTACATCACAAGAAAAAATTACATTTTAAAAATGTATTAAAATACAAAATAGTTACTTTAAATGTGCTGTATTTCTGTATTTTTGAATCAAGTAAATCCTTGCAGCATCCTTGACAATCCAAATTTTTTGAAAGGTAGTGTATTTATGATTGATGGTCATTTTAATTCATCCTTCAAACAGCAATAATGTTTGATTTTGTGGTTAGGAGAAGAAGTTAGAGAAAAACTTGCAGAATCTGGCGTCAGATTTGACCCCCATGTAC
>NW_015542197.1:0-1092 GCF_001515605.1 Sinocyclocheilus anshuiensis | reverse complement strand
AGAACGGGTTGAATGTTAACTTCTTTCATTTCCATATAACTATAATCTGCGATAAAAGTTGCATTGATTGCATTGATTAATAGCATGTTGTAGCGCAAAAAAAAAAAAAAAAACGTGCTCTGGTTCTTCATGCCCATTTCCACCTGTGTATCCCGGAGAAACAATTTCAAAACAAAACACGCTTACTGGACCCTAACTGGACCCTTTTGAATTGGACTGACATCTAACTAATGGATCAAGTTTCATAAACAGAACGTTGAACACCGCAGTAAAGATAGTTTGCGGTTTGATATTCAAATTTCTTTTGTCTATAAATACGCAGCGTGCTGTCATAGACATGCAAATAATACCGAATATCATTCTCCATGATTTGTGAATTCAGGTGACGCTGTCCTTCGGGCCGAAATCAGGGTTTTTTTTCATAGCGTCTCTTAATTTTATAATGCCTATAGCTCCAAAAGTTGGACACTTAGAGGAATGAAACCGGTGTCATCTTCACCAGCTTGATTTGTTCATTTTTTTTACAGCAAAGCTCTTGTCCGTAAACCCCTCCCTTGGTAAGTCCGCTAGTAAGGAATGTGAAAGAAAGGCGTTCTTCATGTTTAACGCCTGTTACCAATAAACACGCAGACTGCTGGAATACAAAAACATTGTTTTAGGTCGAGCTCAATTTGTGAAAACTTTCACAATCGCATTTTATCGCGTGGCAGTGTTTATCTTTGCTCTGCTCCCTGTTTTTTGTATAATATTGTCAGTTCAAGTGCTCAATATGTTCAGTATGGTGCTGTTCAAGTGAATAACGGTTTCCAAGTCATTAGGTAAATGAGCACATACACACGTGTACACTTTGTTTGACAATAAAGTTTTGGTTGTTGTACCTTTCCTTGAGTACTTGGCTTCAATATTCTGATTTGCAAAAGTTTCACAGTATAGCTTTTGTCAGTGAACCCTTTCTTGATCCCTTAACTTAACTATTCTGATCTGAAAACTTTCACAGTGCAGTATGGGTCAATTTTTTACAGATCAGAATAATATTGTTAGTGACCAAGGGAAGGGTCAGCTGACCCAAACTGAATTGTGAAAGTTTTCACA
>NW_015542196.1:0-534 GCF_001515605.1 Sinocyclocheilus anshuiensis | reverse complement strand
GACTCTGCTATTCTTTAATATTGAGGACGATTTTTAGAACTATATATTTATAGTTATCGTCTTTGGTGTGAACGGGCCTTGAATGGGCCTTTATCCATTACTATTACTCTATTACTAATTGTATTACTTATTATAAATATTTTATACACACATACACATACTGCAGCAACAGTAAGAACAGTATGTTACTATGCTATTCTGCACCAGTCTTCTTTTTCCATTTAAGCCCTGATGACGGCTTTTGTTAAAAAGCCCTTTATGTTTTCTCTCTCTCATTCACCCTCTCCCTCTCTCTCTCTCCTCTCTAAATATATGTCCATTCAACCATAAACATCTATATACCAACTTGTATTCATCTTTAAACTCTTTACAGTTACACACTTACTCACTCTCTCTCACTTTCACTCTCTTTGTCTGTCTTGCTCATATTCAGTGACAGAATATACAATGAGGTCTAAAAGTCTGGGACCTGTAGACCTTTAGCATTTTTCTCTTATACAGTGGGTACGGAAAGTATTCAGACCCCCTTCAATT
>NW_015542195.1:540-642 GCF_001515605.1 Sinocyclocheilus anshuiensis | reverse complement strand
ACGTATCACGATACAGAGGCCACGGTACGATACATATCACGATACGGGACTATTTCACCTCTCACCTCAGCAGAATTTAGAAAAACAGCTGTTTATTAAACA
>NW_015542195.1:0-291 GCF_001515605.1 Sinocyclocheilus anshuiensis | reverse complement strand
TTCTAATATATTATAAAAAAATCATATTTACATTGCTGGTAGGTTATCATTGCACAATTTAACACACTCTCTAAGTTTAAAAAATACAAATTAGAAGAGTTCTAAACTAATGCGCTGTCTTCTGTATCTAACGCACACACATGCTCAGTCACTCACACAGATCACGTTGTGGTCGCACTCAGACATTCGGGAACAAACTTTTTAGCACTGCCCCGCAATTTTATCAACTAAATATAGCTTAATCGACCAAGAGCTACATTATCTTTCTCAACAAGGAGCTGGTAACATCAT
>NW_015542194.1:455-554 GCF_001515605.1 Sinocyclocheilus anshuiensis | reverse complement strand
CAATGGAACACGCACTGGCAAATCAAACTATGAATAATAAGGCTTAGATAAATAGGAACACGCTCAAAACTATTCTTTTATCCGCCGATTTATTCCCTT
>NW_015542194.1:0-411 GCF_001515605.1 Sinocyclocheilus anshuiensis | reverse complement strand
TTCCCTTTGAATTACTGCAGTTTAGCTCCGTTTAGCTAACAGTGACTGAGATTCCCTGGTCGGGAGTATAGCTATTGAATGATACTGGAACACGCAATGGCATCAATTCAGCTATAAAAAAGGCATTACAGAAAAATGAGGAACACGCTCAATTTCGACCTTATTGTACGATCTCAGATGACGTTAAGTTCACTTACTGCAGTTTAACAATGGAGAGGCGGACTCGAGTTACAGCCTTCTCTGCATTCATTCAGTTCATTCATTAAAGCGGCCGTGCGCTGCTTACGTCACACACACCAGTCTCAACAGAAGCTTCTCGTCTTTCATCCGCAGCAATAGAAAAGATTAAATAACTTTTAGATTAAACTCACAATTTAGATTAAACTGCCCGCATCCTCCACCAATATATGT
>NW_015542193.1:0-490 GCF_001515605.1 Sinocyclocheilus anshuiensis | reverse complement strand
GCTAAAAACACTCCAGACATGTCAAAAGTCATATAAAATCATCTATATCATCCAGCAGCTACTTTTCGATTACAACCGAAACGATTTTGTTACTGTGAGTCCTCAGAGAAAATGCTTGCTGAATGATTTTAGCTTTAAATCAATCCTTAAGTTAACTGAAATCCATGTTCCTCTGCCGTCTAGTGGATGAAGATGAAGCTGCAATAAATGAAAGCAACTCCAGTCTGTATCACACTTAAAAACAGGCAACATTTATGTCACAAAATAGAAAGACATTAAAAATGCCATAGAGTTTAAATTTACTGTAAAGAAATTGTAGTGTACTTTTATTTTGATATAACAAATATTTTACAAAATATTTTGAAACCTACATTTGCTATAAGATTAAAGCCATATGTCTAATTAAATTATGTTCCAAATTTGAAGTTAATGTTATGAAAATGTAAGAGTTTGTTTAGGCGCTATAACAAAAAAAGCCACCAGGTGACAC
>NW_015542192.1:0-574 GCF_001515605.1 Sinocyclocheilus anshuiensis | reverse complement strand
ATATCGAGATATTATTTTTTGTCAATATCGCACACCCCTAGTGCACACTTCTTTGTGTGACTGTGTCTGGAAAGCTCAAAGAAGAAGCCTGCACACTGGGTCTGGATTGAGACTTCATCTGTATTGTGGTGAGCTCATGTCGCTATTACTTTTTAAGAGGTTTTGATTCATAACCCTACGTATTAAACTTTAAATAAAAAATGTAATTTGTTTTAAATGTAATTTTTAATGCAATTTATTTGAATTTAATTTGACTTGAATTAGTGATTTAAATGTAATTTTGAATTAATTCCTTTGTTTAACCATTCTATCTGATTATTAGACAGACTTCTATCCCTATTAGACAGAACTGTTAACACTGACAGTGAACAAGAGGGAGAATGTGAGCGGTGTGCGCTCAGGCGCTGCCGTTCTCAGCGCCGTCAAAACAAAAGTCCCGCCTCGAACACATCGGCCAAACAGAAAAACTTATTTGCCGATATTTGAAAAATTCCAAATATCGGCCTTGGAGATATATCGGTCGACCACTACTTTGAACCCTGGTTAACAAGCAGATAGCGCGGCGAGTTCGTGC
>NW_015542191.1:0-866 GCF_001515605.1 Sinocyclocheilus anshuiensis | reverse complement strand
TAAAATAAAACTCCAGAAAGGTGTACAATATGGGACCTTTAAGTGCATTCACAGGATTATTTATATGCTTCCTCTAAATTCTTTAAATGCTTAGTCAGGGGGGCAAATTACACAGCAGCCTTAATGGTTACAGATAGGTTAGAGAAAAAAAAAACACTTGTGCATTGTTAGATGCTAGTTTAATGATGCTATGGCATGACATGGCATATAGAAATTTATGTAAGCCAAGATTTTAAAAAAGAGCTTTAAAAGTATTATGTATAGGCTAACATTTTGTCACACCAGGGGCGTGGCATCATTTCAGAAGTGACAGAAATGTCAAATAAAATAATTTTATGTATGTATTATTATTTATTTATTTATTTATTATTATTTTATTTTTTTTTCTTATCTCTTCGAATTTGCTGTAAGAAATCAAATACACTTCTGGGCAATAATCAAACATTTGTAATCTATATTTTTTTCCTAATGGTAATTTTATGATTGTTTTATATACTACAAACAATTATTTCAATTGTCTGCACAGAATAAGTTAGAAAATATACTTTATAGTTCCTGTACTGTAATAAATCATATTTCAATTAGCACTGCATCATTCATACATTTTATTTATTTTTTGTGTTTATTGTTTTAACGTTTCAGTTCATTCTGCTTTTTATACAGCTTAATTGTGTTTATTGTCTTAACGTTTCATCAGTTCATTCTGCTTTTTATTCAGCTTTGCTGCAGATATAGCCTGGCTTGTCTAAATTCTATGAGCGCGAGATCACTTCTCTTTCAGTGCAAAAAATTCTTTATCTCATTTTCATAAAATAAAATGCTTTAGTATTTAACTTTTCCTCTCCATCGGCGAATGATGATTCTGA
>NW_015542190.1:0-618 GCF_001515605.1 Sinocyclocheilus anshuiensis | reverse complement strand
TCTCAGCGAACCTCGGAGAGAGAAACAGCGGAGTCAGGGAGCTAAGAAACCGGATCTGACATGCCGGCAGCCTCGGAGAGAGAAACAGCAGAGTCAGGGAACTAAGCAACTGGGTCTGAGCGATCGCATGCCGGCACTGTACCCGCGTGCTCGCTCTCCCCGTTGCACTCGGATCCGCCGCAGAAGGGCAGTGAGCTACGCGCTTACTGAGACAAAATGCTCACTCGAGCATGAGTCTCGCGGACCGCCTTCACTGAAAGCAGCCCAGCTCTCCCGTTTCTCCTCTCTCAGCGAGCCTCGGAGAGGGAAACAGCGGAGTCAGGGAATAAGCAATCGGTCTGACTGATCTCATGCCGGCGCTGTGCCTGCGTGCTCTCTCTCCGTTGCACTGTTGAGCTAAGCCCCGCCTCAACCCCGCTCTGGTGTTTCTCTCCTCCCAGTTACTCGGAGGCAGAAATGGCAAACTCGCAGGTATGATCGATCAGGCTTGAGTGATTAAAGCCGGCAAGGCCCCTGCTTGCATCACTCTCCATGCAGCTCTTTGACAGGGCAAACTTCCTCTTCCATTACTCGTAAATGTTCTGCCCCCGTGCGGCCAGTCACCCGAGTTAATTCAAC
>NW_015542189.1:398-603 GCF_001515605.1 Sinocyclocheilus anshuiensis | reverse complement strand
ATTTTTACATTTTATGGGCATTTTTACCTTTATAAAGCCTTTTTAAAGTAAAAGTGTGCATCATCTTTTGAGTCAAATTCTTACATTTAATCAGTCAATTAGAAGAAAAGACATTTGGGCTGTTACCAAACAAATTATATCAGTATCAAAATTCATCTTTGCAATGCAGAGGAAACACAGAAGCTGCATGGGATGAATTTCCCAC
>NW_015542189.1:0-369 GCF_001515605.1 Sinocyclocheilus anshuiensis | reverse complement strand
CATGGGATGAATTTCCCACACAGAGGGACATGAATGCATTTAACCTGCAGTTACAAATGCATAAGTAATATTTTGTTATTTTGAACATAAAACATTGAATACTGATATTTAAAATTATTTTAAAAACGAAAAGATACTTTAAATGTGAAATTAAAACCGCCGGCAGGTGGCAGCAAGTCACTGTTAAGAAGTGAGTCATTGCGATTGAACCGAATCATTTAAGCGCTTGATTCATTCAGGAACGAAACACCGTCATGTTGAACAGAGACGCAAAACAGCGCTGGGAATGTGTTAAAATAAAGCAAAAACAGGCAATATAGTGTATAAAACGTAAGTCTCGTAATATTACCTTCTTGTTTATTGAACTGT
>NW_015542188.1:702-872 GCF_001515605.1 Sinocyclocheilus anshuiensis | reverse complement strand
TCTTCACCCAGCTCACTCAGAATGGTCAATGGTAGAATATAATGTCCTATATTAATGCAAATAAGATTTACAGTCATGTTTGGTATCATTTGAATAGTCTCAGGGCGAGTGGTACAATGGTCTTAATCTTACAAAAGTAGACTAAAAGATAATACAGATCCTAAGAGTTA
>NW_015542188.1:0-278 GCF_001515605.1 Sinocyclocheilus anshuiensis | reverse complement strand
ATAATAAATTGTTACATTTGATTTATTCTGACTTACTCTGAAATTATTTTCTCAAGTAGATTAAGTGAAGGCTTACGTTTCCGCAAATCTGCGTCCAGGGTTAAGTGCATACTAGATCTCAGGTTAGATGGAACATGGCACACATCAGGTTAGGTTTTAGGTTTCTGACTAACTGCTTGACTTAGTTAAGTTGTACTCAGTTGTGTTAACTATGGGGGCTGGTCATAGTACTAGTCATAACCGCTGGTTATTGTCTCAGCTTTAATTAAGTTGTACGT
>NW_015542187.1:0-733 GCF_001515605.1 Sinocyclocheilus anshuiensis | reverse complement strand
ACATATAGGATAATTTTGTACTATATTGATGTATATGTATTGTACCATGTTGAAATATATTCCATTCATTGTAATTAACAATATGAAGTGCATTAAACATTACATTAAGGTTTCTTAAACTAGGGTTCATGAAGGAACTCCAGGTGGTTTGTGAGTTTAATGAAAAGCTAATAATTAATTAAATTATACAAATCTAAATGAACCAGCTTGCTACAGTTAAAATAATTCCAAATTTTAAAATACAATTTAAAATAACAACAATAATGATAATAATAATAAAATAATAAATAATAATAATAAAAAGAGGTTCGGCTGACAAAAAAAGTTTGTGAATCCCTGCATTACATGTAAATAAAAAATAACAGAAAGTTGTGCATTTTAATGTGTTTGAAAAACAAAAGCATTACAAAGAAAAAGACTAATAAAAAAACAATAAAAAAGTTACTGTAGTCTGATCACAAGCATTTTTAAATGTAATATAATCTAATTACAAGTACTTAATTTGTAAGGGGGGGAAAGAAATATAAATTTTGTTTTGAGTAATATTTAATATTTAAAATAAAATAATATAATAAATATATAATAAATACAATATAATAAAATAAACTAATAACTATTCTATGCGTTCATAATAATTTCAACCTTTTAATGACAGCTGTTTTGTTCCCTTTCAGTCGGTCACTCTCGCCGTCACATCGGATGACCGACGAATTGGGATCTCGCTTAGAGAGAC